>NW_007067529.1:11799-19719 GCF_000164805.1 Carlito syrichta
ACGTACACTTGTATGGAAACAAACTTGAAAACCTTAAGGAAATGGAGGACATTCTGACATGACACAACCTACCTAGGTTGGAACAAGAAGAACTTGAGACCCTAAATAGACCAATAAAATCAAAGAAATTGACTACATAATAAGAAAACTACCTACTAAAAAAATGCCCTGGTCGAGATGGCTTTCCAGCAGAATTCTGCAAGATATTTAAGGAGGAGCTGATACCAATCCTACTGAAGGTATTCCAGGCAATTGAAAGCGATGGAACTCTCCCCAAATCATTTTACAAAGCCAAAATCACATTGATACCTGAGCCAGGTAAAGATCCAACAAAGAAAGAGAACTACAGGCCAATATCTTTGATGAACATAGATGTTAAAATTCTCAACAAGGTCCTAGCAAACAGGATTCAACAACACATCTCAAAAATCATCCATCATGACAAAGTAGGCTTCATTCCTGGGATGCAAGTCTGGTTCAATATTCATAAAACCATAAATGTAATTAAATACTTCAACAGATGTCAAAACAAAAACCCCATGATTATATCATTAGATGCAGAAAAGCTTTTGATTAAAATCCAGCACCCCTTCTTGGTAAAAATGCTCAAACATCTAGGTATGTGGGGAACATACCTCAAAATAGTAAAAGCCATCTACGAGAAACCCACAGCCAGCATACTACTAAATGGACAAAAATTGGAACCATTTCCTCTGAAAATTGGAACAAGAAAAGGATGCCCACTCTCACCCATCGTGTTCAACATAGTATTGGAAGTTCTGGCTTGAGCAATCAGAGAAGAGAAGGCAATCAGGGGTATCCAAATAGGAAAATAGGAAGTCAGATTATCTCTCTTTATAGTCAATATGATTGTGTTCATTGAAAACCCAAGAGAATCTGTCAAAAACCTCCTTACACTGATAAAGGCCTTTGGCAAAGTCTCAGCATACAAAATAAATGTGCAAAAGAGAAGCACATTTCTTTACACCTATAATAAAAAAACAGACACCTAAATAAAAAGCACAATTCCATTCACAATAGCCACAAAAAACAATGAAATACCTTGGCATCTTCCTAACCAGAGACATGAAAGACCTTTACAATGCAAACTACAAAACACTGCTAAAAGAAATCAAAGATGACACAAACAAGTGAAAAAATATCCCATGCTCATTGATTGGAAGAACCAATATTGTGAAGATGTTCATCTTACCTAAGGCAATCTACAAATGTAGTGCAATACCCATCAAATTACCAGGAACATTCTTCTCAGACCTAGAAAAAACAATGCAGGAATTCATATGGAAACACAAACTACCAAAATAGCCAGAACAATCCTCAGCGAAAAAAACCAAAGCAGGTGGTACTACATTACCACACTTCAAACTTTACTATAAAGCTCCAAGCATCAAAACAGCTTGGTACTGGCATAGGAACAGGGATATAGATCAATGGAATAGAATTGAGATTCCAGAAGAAAAAACCTCAATTTTTCAACCAACTCATCTTCGACAAAGACTCCACCACCTACCATTGGGGAGAGTAGAAACTATTCAGTAAATGGTGCTGGGAAAACTGGCTGATGCCATGCAGAAGATTGAAACAGGACCCCTATCTATCCCCATACACCAAAATTAACTCCACATGAATGAGAGACCTAAATGTAAAACCTCAAACCATAAGAATCTTAGAAAATGAAGGACATACCCTCATCGAAATCGGAACTGGCATTCAATTCGTGAACAAAACCCGAAGCCCACAAGTCATAAGAGAGAAGGTAGACAAGTAGGACCTTATTAAACTGACAAACTTCTTCAAAGCCAGAGAAACCATCAAGAGATCAGGGAGACAGTCTACAGACTGGGGAAAAGTATTTGCCAACACCAGGTCTGACAAAGGCTTAACATTTTGGATCTACAAGGAACTGAAACGTGCTAAAAAGAAAAACAAACAAACAACCCCGTTATAAAATGGGCAAAAAATACAAACAGACACTTCAGAAAGGAAGACATCCGAGCAGCCACCAGACACATGAAGAAATGTTCAAACTCACTAATCCTCAGGGAGATGCAAATCGAAACTACACTGAGATACCACGTAACTCCAGTCACAATGACAATTATCAACAACTCAAAAAATAACAGCTGCTGGAGAGAGTGTGTTGAAAAGGGAACACCTACACTGTTAGTGGGAGTGTGAACTAGTGCAATCTCTGTGGAAAGCAGTGTGGCAATTCCTAAAAGTTCTAATTATCAACCTCCCATATGACCCCACAATCCCCCTACAGGGAATATAACCTGAAGAACTCAAATCACTCTATAAAAAAGATACCTGCACACGTATGTTTATCACAGCATTGTTCACAATAGCAAGAACCTGGACACAACTGTGCTGCCAATAAAAAGAGGACTGGATTTAAATAATGTGGTATATTTACATGATAGAATAGTATGCAGTCATAAAAAAGAATAAAATCATGAATTTCGCAGCAATCTGGATGGAACTAGAGTCTATAATACTGAGTGACCTCTCACAGAAACAAAGATCAGAGTATCACATATTCTCACTCATATAGTGGACCTTGAATATCCAATGTAATACTATAAGAAAATGACTGACGGTAGTGGGAAACTATGGGGGAGGAGGGAGAGGGGATTAAAGGTAGTAAATATCTGTCTGGGGATGGAGAAACACCTCTTATCAACAAGGGTGCCTGAACAAAACATATTTGTATACCTAACCCCTAACTATACCCCACAATATCATAATAAAAAATATTGATTATAAAAGAAAAGAAAATGAATTTACCAGCCAAACTGCAAGTAAAATTTTGAAATAAATCTACCATTAATTAGAGAATGTTTGTTAGTATACCCGTATATGAATGTCTTCGAATATTTGCTGTAATCCCACATAAAACTAAAGTGTCTGTGATCAAACCCAGTTCTCCCACATAGTTGCTGCATGACCTTTATTATTACCTCAATTCTCTGGGCCTGTTTCTTCAGCTATAAAATGAAGAAGATAATAGTAGTATCTAACCCATGGGATTGCTATGAAGACTAATTGAATCAATCAGTGTAAAGGGTTTGGATTACTAGCTAGCACATAGCATTAAATGTATTAGTATCATTATCCTATCAGATGTTTTTCCTGTACCTTTTGAGATGATCTTACAGATTGCCTACTTGTTAATATGGTGAATTATCTTCATAAGTTTCCTGCTGATGAAGAATCCATCACTTCCACTGGAGGTGATGGATACCCCAATTATCCTGATTTGATCCTTGGACATTTTATGAGGGGGGGCCCTAAAAAATGGAATTATTTCTGGAGGTTGAGCCCCTTATTGTACAGGCTTCACCTGCTAGGTAAGTGTTTTAGGAACTCATCAGCATCAGTCAGTATACCAGCTAGTATTGTTGTGAGATGTTGCATTTGGCTTCAGTGACATTTTTTTGGAGACTCTTTCATCAGGTTTGCCCATTTCATGATGGGTGATTTATGAGTGCACCTGCCCATACTGCACTGAGTAACCAGCAGTTTTTGATAAAAAATGACATGACTCCCAAGTCCCATTCTCCCTATTCAACCAATCTTGCCCCAATAAACTTTTTTTTTTAAATGTTTTTGTTTCCCCAGTAGAAAAATGCCTCAATGGGAAACATTTTGCCAATGTGAAAGAGACGAAACAAAAAATGACAGGAATACTGAAAGGCATCAAAATTGACAAACTCAAAAACCACTTTGAGCAGTGGAAAAAATGTCTTGATGTTTATATTGCACCAAATGGAGAGTACTTTAAAGGTGACTGAAGTTTAAACATGTAAGAATAAATATACAATTTTTTATAAATAAATTTTGTATTTTGGGGGTCCTCTTTACATGTCTATATCAAAACTTCACATGTACCCCATAAATGTATACAACTATTATAAATCCATAATAATTAAAAATAAATTAAAAACGAATTCAGCACTTTCAGAATAAACTCAACTTGCAAATAATATATTTTCATACATGCTGTATTGTTTGTTTAAATTTTATTTAAGACATTTACAAGTGGAATTTTTCTTTCTTTTTACTATGCTTGTCTAGTTTGTTATTAGGGTTAGACTACCCACAGAAAAAAATTGGGGAATGATCAATTTGTCTAATTCCTAGAAGAGGTTGTGCAAGATTGAGGCTTCCCAAATGTTAGGCAAAATTGTCAATAAGATGGTCAGGGGCAGTGCCTTCTTTGTAAGATAACTATAAAGTATTGACTTAATTAAGAAAATATTATGAGTAGAGTTTTTCATTTTTTCTCCAGTTTTTAAAAGAAAATTGTACATTTTTAATAAACCTTCAAATGTATTGACAATAAGTATCAGCTAGTTTTCATTATTATCCTCTTTTTATGCTTAATTTTTTATGTACTCATGAATCTTTTTAATTTTGTGTATTTTATAACTTTTTTGTAAAGCCAAACTTTAACTTTGTTGACATGTTCCATTATGTTTTTCTTTACTCATTAATTTTTGCCATGTATTGTTTCATTCTTTATTTTTATTAAATTTACCTTGTTAGCAGTATAATAATCTTTAATTGAGTCAATATTCAGTTTTTCTTTAAAATATAAGCAAGTTTTTAAAAGCACAAATTTCTATAAGTATGGTGTTGAATCTCATCTTTTGATACATAGTTTTTTGGATTTTATTGTTATGTGTTTCATAATTATCTTTGCACATTTTATAATTATCAAATGTTCATTAAATCCAGTTTGTTAATTATCTTTTCCACTCTTCTATAAATTTACTAAATTTTGTTGCTTTCTCATTAATTGAAAAAGTCATAGTAAGTACTTCTAATTTTTCATTTGATTATTCTGCAAAATCTGAAAAAATTTTCTTTGTGTGATTCAATATTTCTTTCTCTTTTTTTTTTTTTGAGTTGGAGTCTCAATCTGTCGTCCAGACTGGAGTGCAGTGGCCGCTCCCAGTCACTGCAGCCTCAACCTCCTGGGCTCCGGCGATCCTTCCACCTCAGCCTTCCAAGTAGCCGGAATTACAGGCATGCACTACCATGCCTGGCTGATTTTTTTGCTTTATTTTAGAGATGAGGTCTTGCTGCCCAGGAGGGTCTCGAACCCGCGGGCTCAGGCAATCCACTCACCTCAGCCTCCCAAAGGCACGGGATTACTGGCTGAGCCACCAAGCCCGGCTTGATTCAATGTTTCTAATTATACTTATATACAGTTAGATTTGTTATGCATTCGTGAATTTACTTTTCTATTTTTATTTTTTATTATTATTTTTAAATCAACATTTTTCTATTTTAAAATTGTGGGGTATAGTTAAGGAGTTAAGGGTTAGGTATACAAATATGCATCGTTCAGGCATCCTTGTTGATATGGGGTTTCTCCTGTTGAATTGACTTTTCATTGTTAAATAGCAACTTTCATTCTCTATAATGATGCAATTTATTTCAGAATTATTTTTTCTACTATTGTAATAAAGCTAACTCATTTTTAAATTGCTTAATATTTTTTCATCTATTTTTGCTGTCTACTTTTCAATGTCTTTATGTTTTATCTGTATATTTTGTATACACATATTTATCCATAGTATTTTTCTTAATTGGCATTTTTAGACCATCTACATTTATCGTCATTACACATGTATTTTAACCATTTCATTTTGTGTTTTCTTCCTTTTCTTTTTATTTCTACACAACCATGATGCTGTTACATTTTGTGGTTTCTACTCGTCTTGCTTTTTTATGCTTCTTTACTTCTGTTTTGCAATCCACCCTTGGTTTAAACATGTAATCCTATTATCCTCCCTGGCATAGTGAATTTCTGTACTAGCTGGACTTGTACAATACTATATTCTATTTAAAAATTCCTCCACTAAGCTGGGCTCAGTGGCTCAGCCTGTAATCCCGTGCCTTTGGGAGGCTGAGGTGAGTGGATTGCCTGAACCCGCGGGTTCGAGACCTGCCTGGGCAGCGAGACCTCATCTCTACAATAAATCAAAAAATCAGCCGGGCGTGGTAGCGCATGCCTGTAATTTTGGCTACTCAGAAGACTGCAGCAGAAGGATCGCCGGAGTCCAGCAAGTCGAGGCTGCTGTGGCCAGGAGTGACCACTGCACTCCAGTCTGGGCGATTGAGAGAGACTCCGACTCAAAAAAAAAAAAATTCCTCCACTAGTGGATATAATTGCATTGATCTATTTGCCTATATTGTAGAATATCACTGTATTAAAGACTATTCCTTAAAATATCCTTTGTGTTCTGTGCATGTCTTTGTTGCTCTTTTAAAATGATTTTGGGTATTTTTAGGCTTAACTCTTTCAGATTAATTTGATAATTAGATTATATAATGTTTCATGTTAAAATTTGTTCGACTTGTGACTTGGAGTGCATTGAATTTAAAGAGTAACTATAGGAAAAGATAGGAAAGCAGTGTGGAGATTCCTAAAAGCTCTAAAAATTGACCTTCCATATGACCCTGCAATCCCCCTACTGGGAATATACCCTGAAGAACACAAATCACTCTATAAAAAAGATACCTGCACACGTATGTTTATCGCAGCATTGTTCCCAATAGCAAGAACCTGGAAACAACCATGCTGCCCATCAAAAGAGGACTGGATTAAAAAAATGTGGTACATATACACGATGGAATACTACGCAGCCATAAAAAAGAACAAAATCATGAATTTCGCTGCAACCTGGATGGAACTAGAGTCTATAATACTGAGTGACCTCTCACCAAAACAAAAATCCGAATATCACATGTTCTCACTCATATAATGGACCTTGAACATCCAATGCAATACTATGAGAAAATGACGGATGGTACTGGGGAACTATGGGGGGGAGGGGGATGGGATTAACAGTAGCAAATATCTGTCGGGGGATGGGAAAACACTTCTTATCTACAGGGTGCCTGAATGAAACGTCATTGTACACCTAACCCTTAACTGTACCCCACAAAACCATAATAAAAAATACTGATTAATGAAAAAAAAAAAAGTTTCTGAATAAATGTGATGCAAGTTGAATATCCCTTATATTATATCCTTGGGACCAGGGTAGCTTCACTTTTCAATTTTTTTTCAGGTTTTGAAATATTTACATATACTTAATTAAATATCCTAAGGATGATACCAAATCTAAACAAAAAACTATAAAGTCTTTTAAAGAATGTTTCATAATTTAACTGTAAAAATACTACACATTAAATTTTAGATGTATTTGTTAGTGTTTGTTTATTTTGAATTTCTCTTGACATTTTCAAATTATTGTTATCAGAAAAAAGCATTTTTTAATGTATTTTGTATCCTGCCATATTGTGAAACTCTACCACTTACTTAGATTAAATTACTAGTTATTCTGCTGGGTTTACATTGGTATAGTGATATTGCTAGAAAAAGTGGCAACTTAGTCTCTTCATTCCCAATATTTATATATCTTATCTTTTTTTCTTGTCTTACTACACTGGCTAAAATGTACAGCATGCTACAGAAAGATAAGTGCATAATGAACATTTTTATCTTGATCCTAACCTTTCAATATCATTGTTTCTAATGTTTCCCATTGATTATGCTTACTCTAGATTTTTCAAGAAATCATATATCAATGACACTATTACATCTTCAAGTTTGTGTAGATAATTTTTAAATCAAGTATTATATTTTATTCAAGGTATATATTCATCTATCTAGAGAAAGACAGAAAAGAGAGATCTTATCTCTTTAATTGCCCATATACATATTACAGTAGCAACTAAATGAAAATATTAAAAAAATGTTGACCCTTCCTTACATTATTGAGAGAACCTACTTATTCATGAGGTATTGCTCATTTAATATATATTACATTCAATTTTCAATATTTTAATTAATATTTTACATTTATTTTTATGAAGGAAAGT
>NW_007067530.1:0-985 GCF_000164805.1 Carlito syrichta
GCCCCGCCCCTCAGTATCACACTATTTTAATTACTCTGGTTTTGTGGTCGGGTTTGAATTCAGGCACTACAATGCCTCTAGTTTCTTCTTTTTACTCATAATGGCCTTGGATATTTGAACTTTTTTGGTGTTTTCATATAAATTTTAGGATTGATTTTTCTATTTGTATGAAAAATGAAATTGAAATTTTGGTAGGGATTTTATTGAATCTATAGATTGCTTTGGGTACGATGAACATTTTTAACAATATTAGTTACTCCAATCTATTAACACAGGATATCTTGCCATTTATTTGTGTCATCTCCAAATTCTTTTATTAACAATTTAATATAAAGGTCTTTCATCTTCTTCAGTAAATTTATTTCTAAGAATTTTTTTGGTAGCTATCATAAATGGAACAGTTCACTTGATTTCTGTTTCAGATAGTTTATTGTCAGTGTATGGAAGCACTACTATTCATTTTTGTATGTTGATTTTGTGTCCTGCAACTTTATATATTCTAACAGTTCTGACAGTTTTCAGAAAGAGTCTATATAAGGTTTTATATACATATGTCTTCAGCGAACAGTAATGATTTTACTTCTTCCTTTTATTTGTATGAATGCTTTTATTTTATTTTGCCAAATTATCTGACAAGAATATTCATTACTATGTTGAATAGGATTGGTGAAAGTGAGCATCCATGTTTTATTTAAATCTCAGAAAAATGTCGTTCCATTTTTCACCATTGAGTATAATGCTGACATTTATTGTGATAAAGTACATTCCTTCCATACCTATTTTGGTAATAGTTTTTGTCATAAAAAGATGGTGCATTAGCCGGGCTCGGTGGCTCAGCCTGTAATCCCGTGCCTTTGGGAGGCTGAGGTGAGCGGATGGCCTGAGCCCGCGGGTTCGAGACCCGCCTGGGCAGCAAGACCTCATCTCTACAATAAATCAAAAAATCAGCCGGGCGTGGTAGCGCATGCCTGTAATTCCGGCTACT
>NW_007067531.1:0-1026 GCF_000164805.1 Carlito syrichta
GGGATTGGTTCCATTTTTGTCCATTAGAGTATGCTGGCTGTGGGTTCTCATAGATGGCTTTATTATTTGAGGTATGTTCCCCGTATGCCTAGATGTTCAAGGGTTTTATCAAGAAAGGGGTGCTGGATTTTATCAAAAGCTTTTTCTGCATCTAAATGATATGATCATGTGGTTTTTGTTTTGACATCTGTTGATGTATTTAATTACATTTATGGTAGGCCAATTCTTCTACATTTCTCCATGGCTAACACCATCTTCTATTCCACCAGCAGCTTATTTTAATGATCACTTCTTTGTTCACACCTCCATCCTACAACCACTCTTTTTATTTTCAGCAGATGACTGCATGCTCAACTTAGAAACAATAAATGCCACAGGTGAGATTTTCATCGGTTTGATTCTCTGACATTCACACTCATCTCTGTTTACGCCCATGTTCTCTTCTCTTTCCTATTTTAGTGGATGTGATGTAACTCCCTTTGATTCAGGTGTTCTCCTTAAAATATACTCCAGATCTCATGCCCTCCTGCTTCCTTAGGAATCTCATGTTTTTCTGAATACCTCGTTTGGTGTTTGTATTTTACGACTGTCTTTCTTTTCCTTCACAGAAGAAACATTCGCATATCAAAAAATAAGCAAGCAAACCAAAAACACACCCCAAACGTAACTAATGTGGCTTCTGTTCATGCCATATCACTGAACCCTTCTGATTAGAATACCAATGACTGCAGTATTGATCCCAGAGCAATTGATTCTTCTCTGTCTTTACCTTTATTTCTATTTCTGTAGCGTGTGGAAATGTTATATATGCTTCATTAATTAAATTAAATTAATTTACAAATAGGTAATAAATGCACATAGTTAAATGTTCAAAAGTGCCTCAAAGGAAGACTATGAAAATTTCTCCTTTCTGTCGTTGTCTTCTGGTCATTCACTTCCCATTTCTGGAAATAACCAGGTTTTTTATGCATGAGCAAACATGACTACTTACACACACACACACACACACACACACACACACACACA
>NW_007067532.1:0-1772 GCF_000164805.1 Carlito syrichta
CAGCGTTTTTCCCATTTTCGGGTAACCTCCATTTTGCCTCTTTAGGGGTTGCGGCTTCTGGCACGCTAAGGCCATTATCCACCCAACCCTCCCGCCCACCACTTCAGTTCAGGCTAATGCCTCCTTCAAGTTCTAAGATTGCCCTTCAGTTCTAGGACATCAAGATGTAGTATAGTATTAACTTCTTCATGACTTTTATGACTGTATACATTTAACTCAGCCTTGATCTTTGTCTTTCTAAACTGAAATCTCAATTTTTATTTAAGCCATTTATGGAAACGTAACCATATCTTATTACTTGTATTGGAAAACTGGACTTTGTTCACCTCATTTCTTTAAGTGTTTAGAGTAGATTTTACCCAGTAATTCATAGTTAGCTGTCTAATACAATACTGTGATAGAAACTGTTAATCAACCACAATATTTATTCTCCTGATTTTAGTCCCCTAAATTCTAGCAGGCACATGCTACCCAGTATGGACCACATTACCTAGCCTCCTTTGCAGCAAAGTGTGATCATGCAATTAAGTTCTAACTGGAAGTATGTAAACTAAGGTCATCCATACAATTTCCAAGTTATTCTCTTAATAGACAAGATTGTTCCCTTACCTGCTCATTTTACCTTCCCTTTTGGCTGGAATATAGATCCAGTGGACACAGTGGCATGCTCTTTTGGTTATGTGGAAGAAGGCAACACCCTAGAACAGGTGTAACCAAGCTCAGGCTCTGCTGCTTGTTGCTCAAAAGTAAAACTGAAGAGACAAGCACTGTCATAAGGAAAACATGTTTATTCAAGAGGAAATGGTAGACAAATATCTCAAAGATATTTTGAGACAAATGTCTCAAAGACCATCTTGAATTCCTTAGGCTGTTGGGAGGATTTTTAAAGGGAAAAGGGCTTGGGAAAAACTATATGTAGGAGTTGGGAAGCTTCTTTGTTCTTGGCCAGGTCACAAAACATAGTGTACATACTCCCCTTCTTACCAGAGTTAGTCTCAATAGCTGCATACTTATTGTTCCTACCTTATCTTTTCAGTGTTTCAAAATTATTCCAGCCTATGTACAAGCATGAACAGAGGCCAGAGGCCCCCGCCACCAGTCAAAAATGGAGTTAGTTTTGTTAGTCTTTTGCCGTTTAACTGTTCACAAGGAATGACACATTTCTTCTATAAAGGGCCAGATGGTAAATATTTTCAGCTTTAGGAAACATACAGGTTCTGCCATGGCTGCTCAACTCTGCTGTTGTAGGGAGAAAGCAACCACAGACAATATGTAAACAAATGAGCATGGTTGTATTCCAATAAAACTTTATTTGCTAAAACAGGCAGTGGGCTGTATTGGCCTGTAGGCCATAGTTTGCAGACCCTGAATCTAGAACATAATGAGGCAACAGCATTAAAAAAACCCCTGTCCCTAGCACTACCAAGGTATGAGGGATAGAGGTAGGGAAGAGTTAATTGACCTTCTACAGATAGGTCTCTTTTGTTTAAGCCATTTTTGGGAGAATTGTTTTATCAGCAGCTGTAGCTCATAATTTTTGTTTTTTAATACCATTATCCCAAAATCTTTTAAACTGTTTGGACCACAAATCTCAGTCCTTCTATCTTATTCTCTTTGTCTCTATCTGTCCACACAGGCCCCTTTCTCTCTAGTTATAAACTGACTTGAATACTAAAAATTCTTTCATGGGATCTACATAGCTCTTGACTACCTAATTTTTTTTTTTTTTTTTTTTGAGTTGGAGTCTCACTCTGTCACACAAACTGGAGTGC
>NW_007067532.1:1882-44601 GCF_000164805.1 Carlito syrichta
CCCGCAGCCTCGACCTACTGGGCTCCGGCGATCCTTCCGCCTCAACCTTCCAGTAGCCGGAACTACAGGTGTGCGCTACCATGCCCGGCTGATTTTTTGATTTATTGTAGAGATGAGATCTCGCTGCCCAGGCGGGTCTCGAACCCGCGGGCTCAGGCAATCCACTCACCTCAGCCTCCCAAAGGCGTGGGATTACAGGCTGAGCCACCCAGCCCGGCTGACCGACCATTTTTTTAATAACCAGCAAACTTTTTCCTCACTTACCTTTCTTTCTTTCTTGTTTTTTAAAGCAGGATTTATTGAGAGGACAGAAAAATTCCCAGAACAGGAGGGAGCCCAAATGGGTTGCCCACCTTTATTTCTTAATGTACTGAAGCCTGGCTCCTGCCTCTGTCCTCCACTGTAACTGAAGATCCCTGTTGCCCACGTGGTCTTCTCAAGCTTCCCCCTGCTGACTCTCTCCAGTGCATTTACCAGGTTGATCACCTTCTGCAAATCTTTCTCCCTACTTCTGCTTTGTTCATGCTGTCATGAAACTGTCCCCTTTGGCTTCTGCAACATTAATCTATTCTTATATGCTTCTCTTCTTATATCTCTGCCTAATTCAGCTTAGCTACTGCTGTTATTCTTCCTCTGCCTATGCCCTCATGTTGGTAATACAACCAGTTGCACCCTTGGTTCTCTTTCATTTCCTTCCGGGAGTCTCACAGATTCCAAAGGCTTTCATCACATACCATGTCCTAATGATTTCCAAATATGTACAGGCTAGATGGGCTCTCTGAGGCTCCAAACCTATACGAGGTCTGACAATTAGGTCCGCAAACCATTCTAGAACAAGTGCTACATATCTCACTGCTGAATATCTCTACAGTCATCTTTGAAGTATTCCCCTTGGCAAGCTATCCACCCATGCTAGTATCTAGTCCACCTGTCAAAGCAAATTTGGATTTTGGAACTCTTTTCTTGGGATAGTATTCAGAACTGTTGTCGTTATTTGTGAGATCTGACAATTAAGTGCACGAACTTGCCAACATGTGCTACCTTGGCAGCACTGTACAAATAACTGTATTGTGACACCCTCTCTACTCACCTGATATAGCCCCCAGTGACTTTTTTCTTTACCCAAAGATAAAGGAAATGTTGAAAGAAAGACATTTGATGACACTCAGGACATCCTGGATAATACGATGACAGCTCTAATGGCCATTCCAGAAAAAGAGTTCCAAAACTGCTTTGACGAATGGACTAGGTGCTGGTTTCAGCACATAGCTTCCCAAGGAGAGTATTTCGACGGTAACCTTAGTGATATTCAGCAATGAGGTGTGTGGTACTCTTTCTCTCTTTTTTTTTTTTTTTTGAGTTGGAGTCTCACTCTGTCGCCCAGACTGGAGTGCAGTGGCCGCTCCCGGCCACCGCAGCTTCAACTTGCTGGGCTCCGGTGATCCTTCCGCCTCAGCCTTCCAAGTAACTGAAACTACAGGCGTGCGCTACCATGCCTGGTTCATTTTTTATTTATTGTAGAGATGAGGTCTCGCCAAGTTGCCCAGGCGGGTCTCGAACCCACGGGCTCAGGCAATCCACTCACCTCAGCCTCCCAAAGGTGCGGGATTACAGGCTGAGCCACTGAGCCCGGCTGGTACTTTTTCTAGAATGAGTTTGTGAACTTAATTGTCTGTCCTTGTATACCAATATTTTGTATTCAAAATAAAGACTACCGGTTTTTATTTTTTGATTTTGTATTTGCATCCCATTTTCTTATTGTAAAAATATTGGTTTCCAATAACACATATAATTACTTACTGGTTATCATCTTCATATACATACAGATACATTAAATATTGTAAAAACTATTGCAATAACTTTAACAATATTGCTACAAGTACATACCTTCTAAATTCAATTTGTGACTTTTTTGTTGTTGTTATTGAGTTGGAGTCTCACTCTGTTGCTTAGGCTGGAGTGTAGTGGCATGCTCACGGCCATCGCAACCTTGACCTGCTGGGTTTAGGTGATCCCTCCAAGTAGCTGGAACTACAGGTATGTGCCACCACGCCCATCTAATTTTTTTAAATGATTTATGTAGAGAAGCGGTCTTGCCATGTTGCCCAGGCTGGTCCCGAACCCCTGGGCTCAGGCAATTCCCTCCTCTCAGCCTCCCAAAGTGTTGGGATTAAAGGCTTGAGCCACTGTGCCTGGCTTCAATTTGTGATTTCTTTGCAGTTTTTTTTTTTGGCTTGAGATGTACAATCAAAGTGCCTAATTTTTTGTTTATATACAAAGTTAGATTTATTTGTTTATTGTTTGCTATGTTTCTAGGGTTTGCTTTTTAAATTTAAAAAAATATATTAGTTATTTATTTTTTATTTTGTTGAGTTGGAGTCTTACTCTGTCACCTAGGCTGGAGTGCAGTGGCACAATCATGGCTCACTGCAGCCTCAATCTCCTGGGCTCAGGCAATTCTTCTGCCTCTCAGTCTCTTAAGTAGCTAGGACTACAGGCATGCTCCACCATGCCAGGCTAATTTTTTTGATTTTTTGTGGAGACGAGGTCTCGTTATATTGCCCAAGCTGGTCCCAAACTCCTGGGCTCAAGTGATGCTCCCACCTTGACCTCCCAAAGTGCTAGGACTACAGGCATGAGCCACTGTGCTTGGCCCAAATGTATTTTTTCTTTTTAATTTTAGTGTTAAATGATGTATAATATATATGTGATCCCAAAGTTAAAAGTATAAAATCTAGGATGTTCAGAAGTCTAGCTTCTATCTCTGTTTTCTCTCCTCTGTCTCTCTTCTGTTTCTTAGAAAATGGAAATTTAGCTTATTTCTGATGTTTTGCATGAAAAACAATGCTTATGGGTGATATTTTCATATTTCCAAAAATTGTGTATTTAGGATAGATTCCCAGAAGTAGGACTGTTGAGGACATGTGTAGTTGCTAGGCAGGTCCAAATTTCCTTCTAGAAGAGTTGTACCAATTTGAATTCCCACCAGCAGTGTATGAGAGTGCCTATTTTCCTACAGCCTCACCAACAGAATGTGTTGTTCTACTTTAAAATTTTTGCCAATCTGATTGGCAGCAGTGGGAAACTGTCATGGGAGGAGGGATGGGATTGGCAGTTGAGGGAAACTGCTGGGGAGGGAAAGGCACACCTAATCAACAAGGATGCCTGCATGATCAACGTTTGTAGACCTAACCCTGAATTGTACCCCACATCTTTATAATAATTAATGAATAAATAAATTTTGCCAATCTAATGAGAAGTATTATCTTAGTGTTTTAATTTGTATTTCTCTATAATGAATGAGTTTAATTTTTTTTCATATTATTCAGTGCCACTATATCTTTGTGAAATGTTAGTTTATGTCTTCTTCTCATTTTTTATTAGATTTTTGGTTCTTTTTTCTTCACCTTATAAGACTTCTGCATAAATTAGGGATATTGTGATCTGTACAAGATATTAGTATATTGTATTTTCTCCCAGTTTGTAAGTTGTCTTTTGATTTTGTTTATTGTGTTTTTGTCATGAAAAATTTTTAAAGATAATTTCATCACGTTTATCAATCTTCTAATGCCTCTAGATGGTGAGTTCCAGTTAAAATCCTCTTCCTACTCCAAGATTAAATGGGAATTTACCCATAATCTTTTTTCCCCTCATATTTGTATGATTTTGTTTTTTAAATATAGATTCTTAACCCATTTGAAGTTTATTCTTATTTATGATATGAGGTATGAATATAATTTTATCACTTTTCCAAACACCTACTTAGTTTTCCCAGTACCATTTATTAAAACATTCTTCTTTGACCTCAGTGATTTGATATATGACTTCTATCATATACTAAATTTCTCTAGTATAGTATGCGGGTCTACTTCTGGGATTTCTGTAACATTCCACTTGTTTATTTGTTTTTTTACGCCAGTGTCATTATTTTAATTATATCAGCTTCATAGTATTTTTAAATGTCTAATAAGGTTACCCTCACAGTTTTTCTTTTACATTGTTTTCCTGGTTACTCTGGAATGTTTGCTTTCCCATATGTACTTAGTATAAACTTGTCTAATGCCACAAAAATAGCTTGTTGGTAATTTCATTGGGGTTGCATCGAATTTATAAATTAACATGGAGACAGCTGTTATTTTTATGATATTGAGTTTTCTTACACAAGAATGGTGTCTTCCTATTCTAGTTTTTATTTGTATCTTTCAAGGGTGTTTTAAATTTTTTCTCATATAGGTTTTGAACATGTCTTAATAAATTTATTCCAAGTATTTAATTTTTTTTTGCAGTTATAAGTAGGGTTTTTCTACCATGTGTTCTCTGTTTATTATCTGTGTCTATGAAGGCACATATGATATGAAGATCATATGTTTTCCTTAGGTTCTGAATTTTTTTTTTTTTTTTTGAGTTGGAATCTCACTGTCGCCCAGGCAGTAGCACACTCACGGCCATGCCAGCACAGACCTGCTGGGCTCCGGTGATCCTTCTGCTTCAGCCTTCCAAGTAGCCAGAACTGCAGGCACGTACTACCATGCCGGGCCAATTTTTAATTTTTATTGTGGAGACTCAGTCTCGACAAGTTGCCCAGGCTGGTCTTGAGCCTGCGGGCTCAGGCAATCCACTCACATTAACCTCCCAAAGTGCTACAGACTGAGCCACCAAGCCCAGTCTTATCCTGAATTTTTATTGCTTGTGTTATTTTTATCATCAATTCTATGGAGTTTTCCAGGTTTACCATCAGATCATCTGAAACCAGAAATAGTTTTACTTCTTTGTTTTCCATTCTTCTGATTCTCAATGATTTCTCTACAATGTCACATTGCCTTATTCCTTGTAGGCATCATTGCCTTATTCCTTGTAGTGAAAATGCTCCTAGTGTTTCCCATTAAAAGATGTATGGATTTTAAGACTAAAATGTTGTTTGTAAATATTTTCATGTTAGGAAAGTCTTCTCAATTCCTATGTTCTTATGAGTTTTTAAAAATCATGAATAAATGTTAAAATTTATCAAAGTCTTCTTCATCATTCATGGAAAAATCATGTGACTTAAAAAATCATGTGACTTTAAAAATATTTCTTTACATGGTATATGATATTAATAGCTTTCCTGATATTGAATAAATCTGGCATCCAAGAATAAATCAATTCATTCAGGGCATTTTATTTTCTTAATGTGTTGTTAGAGTCTTTTTGCTAATATTTATGTTTTTGCATCCCTATTCATAAGCGATATTGGTTTGTAGTTTTCATTGTTTGCACTATCTTTATCTGGTTTAATATTGTTATAGCTGGATTTCGAGAAAAATGCTAACACGCAGGGAAGGTCGGATCAGATTATGAGTCCTTTATTGATGCCAGCGACTGACAGCGGACTAGTGTCCCAAATAACTCTCGTTGACGAACAGAGTGAGTAGTGGGTCTTTTAAAGGTAAACATTACATAAGCTGTACAGTTTGATTGATATTTCTTGGCAAACCATATGATTAGTAAGGGATAGTAAGGGGTATGGATGGTTACAGAATTTATGCAACTAGGGAGTTTCCAATCACTGAGGGGCACAGGAATGTGGGTGTGCGGTATGATTATGAGAAGATTGCATAAGGGAGTCATCTCTAGGCTAACTCTCTACAAAATGGAGTTACTTACTCATGTCAAGCAAGCTATTTCAGCAGGCTATTATAGGTTTTGCAGATAGATATTTCATTTCCCCCTTTAAGTTCATGAATCAATGCAGTGACTCATCTGGCATAAGTATATTATTATACTGGGTTCTCATATATATAAGTTTCACAGAACTGATTCATTGTTTGATGAAACGGATAATCCAATTTATATGCAGGGCCCAATAAGGAGATCGAGGAGAAGTAGTATGAAGGGTCCAACTAGACTAGTAACAAGAGTAGTTAACCATGGTTCCAATCAAATAAAGCCTGGAACCAGGATTTATTATGTTCTTTTTCTTTTTGTCATTTGTCTAAATTTTCTCGGACCTTTTGGAGGGTATCTTTAATAATCCCTGATTTGTTGGCATAAAAGCAACAAGCAGCCGGGCTCGGTGGCTCAGCCTGTAATCCTGCGCCTTTGGGAGGCTGAGGTGAGTGAATTGCCTGAGACTGCAGGTTCGAGACCCGCCTGGGCAACTTGGTGAGACCTCATCTCTACAATAAATCAAAAATCAGCTGGGTGTGGTAGTGCGTGCCTGTAGTTCCAGCTACTTGGAAGGCTGAGGCGGAAGGATCGCCGGAGCCCAGCAGGTCGAGGCTGCGGTGGCCGGGAGCGGCCACTGCACTCCAGTCTGGGCTACAGAGTGAGACTCCAACTCAAAAAAAAAAGCAACAAGCTTCTCCAAGGGTTACACAGAGTTCTCCTTGGGATAGGAAAAGTGAATCTAAGCCTCTACGATTCTGAAGGACAACTTCAGTCAAGGATTCGACCTGGTCATGAAGGTGGTCCATGGGAAATTGCAGATTCCCCAGGTCGCCATTAATTTCCTGGGCAAGGTTAGATGAACCCAATTCTCCATGGACCAGAGTGGCAGTGCCAATTGCAGCTGTTCCTGCTATACTTAGCCCGACTAAGGCAGGTACTATCAATGGAACAGTGTGTTTTGAATGAGCCATTGGAAAGCCCGGGGGATTAAGCAGAAGAGTTCCCTCAGGACCACTATAAGCTTAAACTTGAGGCAGTACATGAACAGTAATATACAAGGTAGGCTGATTAATTAGCCTTTTGGTAGTAGCACAATTTGTAAGGCCTGTAGAACTAGCTAACCAGGTGTTGGCAGGGGCCACATAGGCCATGGATTCAGCCATGATTTGGATGAGGGATAAGTTACAAATATCAGAGAATGAAGAAGCTGTTAGATTGAAACCTGGAGTTACAAGGCGGGAGGCTTTACCAGTTACATCACCTAGTGTAGTATGAACCATTTCTGGAGTGCAATTAGTTCTCCATATGATAGGAGTTTCAACTCCTAGGCCCACATAGTAAGGGGGTTTTGGCTTTAAGCAAAGCCAGCAATTTGAGGTCAACTGAACATAGTAACATTAAATAGATGGTGCATATTATTCAACATAGGAAAAAGACCAGGAGGTTGACAAGTCAGGTTTGGAAGTGGTCATAGTGAACTTGGAAGCTGTTGAGTTGAACCCGGGGTAGTGGGTTGGTTGGTAGAAGGGAGAGGCTGAGGTGGCTGGTGGTAACCGAGCAAGGGATCCTTCAGCTCTGCCAATGGCCCTATAGGTTTAATCATGGTTTTATAGGTGATTGTTTGCTGCCGGATGGTGAATAAGGCACCATGGTCATACCCATTTATGTAGAGTCGTATATCCCAGGTATTTCCTGTACTCCAGGAATAATGGAGAGGATTGATAACTTTTATATATATAGGTCGTCCTGGGCCAGCACCCAGTCAAAGGGTAATTTCAGAGGTGTCATTAGGCCCCCACTGTAAGTTGCAATGGTGACACATTTCCAGTCTGGGCAAAAGAAATCGTTTTCCTGGTTACAGCTGTGGTCAGTGGGATTACTGGGGCAGAGATAAAAGTCTACAACCTTTATATAACTGGGCACTGCCCACTGTTTGCATGATTGGCTGTAGTAATGATTTTGTATACTATATTTACCATACAGGTTTCCAGATATACATTCCTTTTCTATTTGTGTCAGATCAGGAAGGTTTACTTTAAACTAGATGGGGGTGAACCGTGGGTCCAGTTTTGGATTGCTAAGACCTTCCCTGATGTAAAAGAGATTAAAGAAAAGGTATAGCCGGGCTTGGTGGCTCAGCCCGTAATCCCGTGCTTTGGGAGGCCGAGGTCAGTGGATTGCCTGAGCCCATGGGTTCAAGACCCACCTGGGTAACTTGGCGAGACCTCATCTCTACACTAAATCAAAAAATCAGCTGGGCATGGTAGCGCATGCCTGTAATTCCGGCTACTTGGAAGGCTGAGGCAGAAGGATCGCTGGAGCCCAGCAGGTCGAGGCTGCAGTGGCCGGGAGCGGCCACTGCACTCCAGTCTGGGTGACAGAGTGAGACTCCAACTCAAAAAAAAAGAAAATAAAAGGTATAGGCAGTATGGTAAGTTATTCCAAGAGGGGAGAAACAAATTAAGAAGCAACACCATAACATAGTAGGGCAATAACACATCCTATGCATAGGAGATAGGATATTATTAACAGAGACTTTTTGCCACATTTCCAATCTGCAGGAACTATAGTAAGCAATTCTGTGCCAAAACCCAAAACAAGTGGGATTACAAAAACAAGAGGTAAAATTAGCAACCAGTCTGTTTGAGTCTCATGGTTTAGATATAGATCGAAAGGTGACCTTGAGAGGGTTCTTGGAGTCCTTGGTTACAGTCCAGGTGGTTGAACGGTGGCTGTCTTTCCTTGTCAAATGAGGGAGTGGATATTTGGGGTCCCTTGCCGCCACAGCACAGATGATGACACGAAGTGGTGGAGTAAGGTCAGTTTCCCCGGCCCTTTTAACTCGGGTGTGGTGAATCCAAGCTAGTATCCCGTCGACCTTGATTGCTCTTGGAGTGGTGAAGATGATGAGAAATGGTCCCTTCCAGGTAGGAGTCAGTCCTTCTTTCTGGAACTTTTTGATGAAAACCAGGTCGTTGGACTAGAATGGATGACAAAGCATGGAGGATGGAGTGGGCAAAACAGCACGAACATTGGAGTGTACAGTTGCCTGGACCTGTTGTAGAGACTGGAGATGCTTTAACAGAGATTGGTTAGTTATTTCTTCTAGAGTGGGATCCTGCAATTGGGGCAACAAAGGAGGGGTGGTCTTCCAAACATGATTTCATATGGCGTAAACCCATATGGTGTGCATTGAATATGGAGAAGAGCTATGGGCAAAATATTTACCCATTTTTCACCAGTCTTTATTATTAATTTAGTTAAAGTAGATTTCAGCGTCCAGTTCATGCAGTCTACCTGCCCGGAGCTTTGTGGTCGGTAAGCACAATGTAATTTCCAATTTATGTTTAGTGCCTTACTGACCAGCTGCACTATGGATGTGGTGGAGGCAGGACCGTTGTCAGAGCCAATAAAGAGGGGGAGTCCAAACCTAGGAATAATTTCACTTAGTAAAAACCTAGTAACCGTTAGGGCAGTTTCATTTTTGGTGGCAAAGTCCTCTGCTCATCCAGAAAAAGTATCTACAAATACTAGCAAATAGTCATACCCCGCATGAGGGGGCTTTATTTCAGTGAAGTCCACTTCCCATTTTTCTCCGGGCATAAAGTGGCTGCCGTTGCAGCTATGCTTTTTAAATTATTAATATGATAAAAATGATTTAACAGTTCAGTCACTTTAGTACCTCCCAAATGGGTAGTAGAATGTAGTTGTTTTACCAAGGTATGTCCCAAGGTTTCAGGCAGGATAATTTTAGAGTCCTTGATCCACCGTCTGGTGGAGTTTTTGTAAACTTCCGCTAGGTCCATCTGTTCTTCTTTCTGGGTATAAGCAGGCTGTTCTGGGAGAGAAGGAGTTGGAAAGGTTTTAGTCTGCAAGATAGTCAGGGGTTCAACTGGGAGTTTTGCTGCCTTCTGAGCCGTCTGGTTTCCCAGGCGGTTTCCAGTTGCTTCTGGAGTATCTGAGTTCTGATGCTCCTTGTAACAAATGACTGCTACCTCTTTGGTTAGCCATATGGCCTCTAAGAGGGCCAAGATTTCTTGTTCTTTATAGTCTTACCTGTCATGGTAAGAAGACCTCGTTCCTTGTAGGTCATGGAATGCACATGCAATGTAGCAAAAGCATGCCGGCTGTCAGTGAAGATGTTTACTTGTTTCCCTGTTCCCCAGCGATTAGTGCCTGAGTTAAAGCAATTAACTTAGCCTTTTGAGCTGAGGTATCTTGAGGCAACGCCTGTGACCAGATTACATCCTGAGCCATGGTTACAGCTGCACCAGCCCTGCAGATTCCCTTTATTACCAGGCTGCTACCATCTGTGAACAAATCAGCATCAGCCTGGTTCAAGGGAATGTCCCAAAGATTGGGCTGGCTGGCATGGGAGATGTCCAGCATGTCTTCACAGTCATGAACTGGTGTTTCCGGATTGTCATCAGGCAATAGGGTGACCAGAGAGAAAGATAGTCTAGGTTGGTCAAGCAAGAGACTTTTATACTGGGTGATATGATTGTTTGACATCCAGCAGCCAGAGGCTCCTCGGAGCAGTGTTTCTATGGCATGGGGAACAGTCAAAGCCATATTTTGGCCAAAAGTCAGTTTATCTGCTTCTTTAACTAGTATGGCCGTGGCTGCAATGGCCCGAAGACAGGATGGTCAGCCAGAAGCCACTGGATCCAGTCTTTTTGACACATAGGCCACTGGTCTCCTCCATGGTCCTAGGGTCTGAGTGAGGACCCCTTTGGCAATCCCTCATTGTTTGTGAATGAGCAAGTGGAAAGACTTGGTGACATCTGGAAGGGCTAGAGCTGAGGCTTGGGTCAGGACCATTTTTAACTGCTGGAACACTTGTTCCTCAGTAACAGTTCAGTTTAAGGGCTGATCCCCTGCTGTGGTTGTGTACAGAGGCTTGGCAATTTCAGCAAATCCTGGTATCAATAGTCGACAATAACCTGCTGCCCCCAGGAATTCCTGTACCTGTTTCTTGGTGGTAGGCATGGGGATTTGAAGAATGGCTTCTTTCTGAGCTGAGGTTAGGGCCCATTTACCTTCTTTTAGTCAGTATCCCAGGTAGGAAACTTTGGTGGAGCAGAGCTGTGCCTTCTTTGCTGATACTTGATAACCCAAGTTCTGAAGAAGTGTAGCAGAGCCTTGGTACCTTGTAAACAAGTGTCCAGGTCTGCAGCTGCAAGTAAGAGATCATCAGCATACTGGAGTAAAGTACATTTGGGGTGTAGGGCATGGAACCCTGACAAATCCTGTTGCAAGGTTTACCCCAAAAGAGTTGGGGAGTTCTTGAAACCTTGTGGTAACTGGGTCCAGGTTAACTGACTGGTGTACCCTGAGTCAGTATCTGTCCATTCAAAAGTAAAGACAGGTTGACTGACAGGGGATAAAGGAATGGAGAAGAATGCATTCTTTAAATCCAGTACAGTATATACCTGATGTTGAGGAGGAAGCAGGCTGAGCAAAGTATACTGGTTAGGAACAGTAGGATGGATAGTTTTAACTCGCTTATTAACTTCTCTTAAGTCTTGAACTGGTCGATAATCAGAGGTTCCTGGTTTCTGAACTGGCAAAAAGGGAGTGTTCCATGCTGACTTACATGGGGTTAAAATATGAACAGCTAAGAGTCTTTTGATATGAGGAGCAATTCCTTTCTAGGCCTGTAAACTCATAGGGTACTGACGAATGCGAACAGGAGTAGCTGATGCTATTAAACTTACTACCACTGGAGGGTGATGTTTCTCCAGTCCTGGTGGGTTGGTCTCTTCCCAGACTGAAGGAAACTCCTGTTGTAACTGTAGAGATAAACTTGACGGGGCATTTTCAGTAGAGGACTTAGAGGAAGTTAAAAGATATTCTTCAGAGAGTGGAACCATTAAGAGCATTTGATAGGCAGTAGGAATGAACATTTCAGTTTTGTCAGGTGAAAACACAATGGTAGTTTTTAGCTTTTGAAGTAAGTCTAGACCCATAAGAGGGAACAGGCAGTCTGGAGCTATTAAAAACGAGTGAGTGACTCGCTTTTGTCCCAAATTGATAATCTGGTTGGAAGTGAACTTGCAATTAGTAACTGCCCCTGTTGCCCCTGGACCAAAACCCACCTCTTAGACATAGGTCCCAATGGTGTTTTCAGGATCAAATATTCTGCCCAGTTCATTAAGAGTTGAACTGGGTAGCCCCTGATAGCTGCTGTTACTGTGGGCTCTTGGAGACCTAAGGAGAAAGAGCCCTGGCCCTGTCAGTCCGAATTATTTCCAGTCTCTTTAGCAGATGGCAGGACCAGAACTGGCTTAGGGTTCTCTTGTTGTGGGCGAAGGGGGCAATGTTTGACCCAATGCCCTAGTTCCTTGCAATAAGCACATTGGTTCTTTGTCAATCAAATGCGCCCAGGTTTCTGACCCTTTTGGCCCTTCTGGCTATTGAACTTTTGATGAGGAGGCTTGGAATCACTCCCTGAGGCCCAGAGCACTGTTACCAGGATTTTGGCTTATCTTTTTGCAGCCTTGTTAGCTGCCTGCACTGTCTGCTTTTGTTTCTCGCATCTGGGTTATTATAAACTTTGTGGGTTATTTCAAGCAGTTGAGAAATATTCATTACTACAAAGCCTTCCAGTCTTTGTAACTTCTTCCTAATATCTGGAGCTGCCTGAGCTACAAATGCAAGATTTACAACTTGAGCATTCTCAGGAGCTGAGGGATCAAAAGGGGTGTAGGTCCAAAACACCTCTTGGAGGTGCTCAAGGAACGCCTCTAGAGACTCCTTGGGTCCCTGGAGAATCTCAGTGGTTTTGGAGGATTGATAGGTTTTTGAGCTGCCTCTTTTAATCCTACTAATAGAGCCTGGTGATAGGTATCCAATGCCCTGGATCCTGCTGAGGTGTTAGAGTCCCAGTCTGGGTGAGAAGGGGGAAAATCTCTATCTAGTATATCTTGGTTTTCTTCTTGTGTGTACCCAATGGAGTCCAGAATAAACTTCCTGGCCTCAGTTCTAATGCATTCCCACTCTTCAGCAGTAAACAAGGTGACAAGGAGCTGTTGACAGTCATCCCATGTGGGATGATGAGTGTGCATAACTGATTCCATTAGAGAAATCAAGGCCTGTGGCTTAGTTGAGAATGGGGGGTTCTGATACCGCTAGTTCTATAAATCAGAAGAGGAAAAGGGAGTTTATACCATAAACAACCGCCAAGTTTGATCTGCCCCCGATGCAGGAGGAACTTCCTGGAGGGGAAGGAGTGGGGTTGAATCAGTCCAGGACCGGAGTCGAGCAAGCAAAGGTGGAGAAGATAAAAAGGGGTTAGAACAGGGAGCAGCCTCAGCTGCAGCTGGGGCTGTGGACGGCTGTGGGCAAACAGAGGTGGTGGAGGTAACAGTGGGTAAGGAAGCCTGGAAAGCATATGGCGGAGGGTTAGAGTTAACTGGATCATCAAGAGGATCCTCAGTAGAAGTGGTCAAAACAGGATACAACCCAGAGGAAGCAGAGGCTACAGGTATCAGGTACGGAGCAATCTTTGCCTCAGGGAGAGGTAGCTTAGGCGAAGGAGGGTCCGTAACATGAGGGTTAGTATGTCCTGGCCACTTAAGAAATGAAGAGACCAGAACTCGACTAGTGGTTTCAAGAGAACATGGCTTTAACAAAGGTGGTGGGTTCTGGACCAAACTTAGCCACTGATCAATATAGGGGAACTGATCTGGATGGCCAGGATTCCCCATCACAACCTTCCAAACAGATTCAGCAGTTTTAACATCCAGAGACCCTGTAGAGGGTCATCCTACTTTAAATGCAGGTCAGTCTATATTATGGAGAGTTTGGAGTCTGCCTTTTGAGAGGTGGACACTGTAGTCCTCAGCAAATGCAACAGAGAATTTCCTTAGCATACTGTCCAGAGGACTGACTGATTTCAAATTCTGAGATCCCATGACACGCAATAAACAAGCGGTACAAAGACAAATAGACAGACAAATGATGCATCCAAACCAAAATGAAAGATACAAATCCCTGGAACACTTCAGGGCAGAAAACAGAGGACTCTATTCAGCCAATGTCTAACAGAAACAGCTAGCAACAGAAAACCAAAAAAAATCTTATCTTTTAGGAGAATATAAACAGACTCAAATTCTTTTGCAGTAACAGCCTCAGGGCAGAAGATCACAGATCCCTGGCACAGCCTCAGGGCAGAAAACTAGATTCCTTGTGCAAAATTAAAGCCATAAATAAAACAAACTAAATAGGACAGAATGTTATTGGTAAACAAAATAAATTTTACCTCCTAGGAGAATGAGATGAATAAAGGCCAGAAGAAGTTTCTGACCTGTGGACCAGTCCAAAGGTACAGCAGAGGCAAGCCCTATAGCAAAAAGCACATCAATCAAGCAAAGCAAGGAAAGAGGACAAAGGTGACAGGGGTTTATTGTTTTGTTGTTGTTGTTGTTGTTTGTTTGTTTTGAGTTGGAGTCTCACTCTGTCGCCCAGACTGGAGTGCAGTGGCCGCTCCTGGCCACCGCAGCCTCGACCTGCTGGGCTCCTGCGATCCTTCCACCTCAGCCTTCCAAGTAACTGGAATTACAGGCATGCGCTACCACGCCTGGCTGATTTTTGATTTATTGTAGAGATGAGGTCTAGAACCTGCGGGCTCAGGCAATCCATTCACCTCAGCCTCCCAAAGGTGTGGGATTATAGGCTGAGCCACTGAGTCCAGCTGACAGGGGTTTATATTAGAGGATAACAGAACTGGCAAGCAATTTTCTAGCTTTGGACGGCTAGTTGTTCTGGGCTGAAATGTGCAGCTTATGAAAGAAGTCTCTGGCAGCTGAGACCCTGCCAGTTATTTTCCTGGCTCTTATGTGTCTCTGTTTTCCCTTTGAGTGCTGACAACACTCAAAGAGGCCCTGGGGTGATGGATGACCAGTCCTTATGTGCACCCCCCTGATGGGGCAACCCTCAGGAGCACTGAGAGAACTTGCCAGCTTCCAGGCGATCTGTCTCCAGGACCTTCTCCTCTCGTCTGATCACCTTCCGGGATCTGGCACAGATTAGGCCTGCTGAGCGTCTGATCAAGCCTGGGGCTTTCCGGAATTCACAGAGTTCTGTATAACTAAAATGAAGCAGTTCCTATGAGGCCTTTGCACGTCATGGGAATTGATCGTGGACACCTTTAAGTCCCTCAGTTGCCTGAGGGAATCTGTCACACAGACCGAAGGGAAGAGTGCCTCTTATCTTCGTCCTAGACCAGAGTCTGGGTTCATAAGAGTGGAATCCCTATTTTTCTGGGGAACTTTGCTGCCTACATGAATATTATACAAACAAAAAGGAGACAGTAAACAGTCAGGAAAACATAAAATGACATGAGACAAATAAAAATTATCCAAGAGAAACAGAAACTTACCAACATAAGAATAACAAAGCAGTTGGCTTTTTAGCAAATGCAAATTCAAACAAGAGCACTAACGGGTCAGCTCAGCATTTCTCTGGCGCCTACATAGTGGCCCCAGAGGACCCAGATGGAAAGCTCTCCTCACTCCGTTAGTGATTAAGAGGGTACCCAAACTGAAACCAGATACTGAACCAAGAATTTGGCAAAAAAACAGAGTTTAAGAAGTGGCCTCGTCAGGCTTCAATCTCCTTAACAGAAGTATGACCATAAACAAAATAAATAGATTCTTACTTCCTAGGAGAACACAGATGGACTCAGGTATCTTTGAAGTGTGAGAAAGTCAGCAGTCGTTCCATCTCTCTCTGAGTCAGTTGAGAGGTTATGAGGCTCTGGAATGACTCAGGGGGTGCCTCCCCTATAACACCTCCACCGAACCGGGGAGAGCAGGAGCAAGACCACCTCCCAAGGTTGGCAAAATTTCTCTCTGGGGTCTCCAAATGTTATAACTGGATTTTGAGAAACAACGTCAACATGCAGGGTAGGTCAAATTATGAGTTCTTTATTGACGCTGTTGACCGAGAGCGGACTAGTGTCTCAAATAACTCTTGGTGGTGAACAGAGCGAGTAATGGGTCTTTTAAAGGTAAACATTACATAAGCTGTACTGTTTGACTGATATTTCTTGGCAAATCATATGATTAGTAAGGGGTAGTAAGGGGTACGGATGGTTACAGAATTTATGCAACTAGGGAGTTTCTAGTCCAAGGGGCACAGGAATGTGGGTGTGCGGTATGATTACAAGAAGGTTACATAAGGAGGTCATCTCTTGGCTAAGATGGAAGATCTGTTACAAAATGGAGTTACTTACTCATGTCAAACAAGCTATCTCTGCAGGCTTTTATAGGTTTTGCAGATAGATATTTCAATATCACTGTTATACTTGCTTTATAAAAGTAGTTAACTTTTTCTTCCTTTTCAATTTTCTGGAATAATTAATATAACACTGAGACCATTTGGTTTTTGAAGATTTAGTAGAATTTCCCTATGAAATCACCTGGATCTGGTGCTTTGTTGGGGGAGGGGGATCTTCTTAATTATGTTTTCTATTTCTTTTCTTTTCTTTTTTGAGTTGGAGTCTCACTCTGTTGCCCAGTCTGGAGTGCAGTGGCATGCTCATGGCCACTGCAGCTTCGACTTGCTGGACTCAGTTGATCCTTCTGCCTTAGCCTTCCAAGTAGCTGGAACTATAGGCATGTGCCACCATGACTAGCTAATTTTTTTTTGATTTATTGTAGAGATGAGGTCTCACCAAGTTGCCCAGGCTGATCTTGAACCTACAGGCTCAGATAATCCTCTCACCCCACGTCCCAAAGTGCTGGGATTATGGGTGTGAGCCTCTGTGCATTATGGGTGTGAGCCACTGTGCCCAGCCTTATGTTTTCTATTTCTTTTATGGGAATAAGTTTGTTTAATCTTTTTAACACCAGTGGGATCAATTTTGATAATCTTTTTGTACTTCAGAGGACACCATCAAGAAAGTGAAAAGATGATGAATAGAATGGAATAAAACTTATTGCAAAGCATGTATCTGATAAAGGACTTGTACTTAAGATAGATAAAAAACTCTTATGACTAATTTTTTTTTTAAAAAGCAATAAACCATTTTTAAAAGGGGCAAAGGATCTGAATATTCAAATGGGCCATAAGCACTTGAAAACATGCTTAACATTATTAGTCATCAAGGAAATGCAAATAAAAACCAGATAAATTACCACTCCATCTCCACAAGGATGAATAAAATAAAAAAGACAGTTAATAACAAGTGTTGGTCAGGATGTGGTGAAATTGGAACTCTTATGTTGCTGGTGGAAATATAAAATGGTGAAGCTGCTCTGGAAAACACTTTGGAAGCTTTTCAAAGTGGTTTTTGTTTTTGGGCTGAGGTGCTCCTTCTGCCTCAGCCTTCCAAGTAGTGAGAACTACAGGCACGCATCACCACACCCAGCTGATATTTTTATTTTTACTGTGGAGATGAGGTCTCACCAAGTTACCCAAGTCGGTCTCGAACTCCTCGGCTCAGGCAATTCTCTGCCTTATGCCTTCCAAAGTGCTGGAATTAAAGGTATGAGCCACTGTGCCTGACCCAAAGTGCTAAATGAAGTTTCCATATGACCCAATAATTTTACTGCTAGGTAAATACCCAAGAGAAAATAAAACATAATGTCTATACAAAACTTTGCACATATATGTTTATAGTATATTACTCATAAATACTCAGAAGGTGGAAACAACCCAACCAACCTACTAGTTGGTAAATGGATAAATAAAATAGAATATTATCTGGCAGTAAAAAGAATAAAGTACTGATATATGCTATAACATAAATGAATCTTGAAAGCATTATGCTAAGTAGAGGAAATTAGTCATAAAGACTACATATTGTATAATTTCATTTATATGAAATGTCTAGAATAGGCAAATCTATAGAGACACAAACTTGGTTAGGTTGTCTAGGGCTGGGTGGGTAGGTGGGCATACTGTTGAGTGAGGGCTAAGGTGTATGGTGTTTCTTTTGGGATGAAAATATTCTAAAATTTTTTTGTGGTTATGATTGCATAACTGTGAATATACTAAAAGCTATTGATTGTATAATTTAAATGAATGAGTTGTATGACATGTCAATTATATTTCAATAAAACTGTTAAACAATAGGATTTAGATTTATTAATCATGCCTGCTGCTTTTCTGTCTTCTACACCCACTAAAATGGCTTTTATCTTTACCATTTCCTTACTTTTGATTTCTTTTGGTTTATGTTTTTTTCTTATTTTTTTAATCTGGAAATTTAATTAATTTATTTTTATTCTGTAAATTTGATTAATAATAGTGTTTAATGCAATGAATTTTCCTCTAATTGCTGCTTTACCTGTATCCCATAGATTGATATATAATGCTTTCATGGTCATTTAAAAAAATTCTATAAATTCAGTCTGTATTTCCTTTTTGGCAAGAGTTGTGCAATAGGAGGTTTTATTTATTTATTATTAAGTTATTTATTTGAAAGCAGGATTTTTTTTTTTTTTTGAGTTGGAGTCTCACTCTGTCACCCAGACTGTAGCGCAGTGGCTGCTCCCGGTCACTGCAGCCTCGACCTGCTGGGCTCCAGCGATCCTTCCGCCTCAGCCTTCCAAGTAGCTGGAACTACAGGGGCGCGCTACCACACCCGGCTAATTTTTTAAATTTATTGTAGAGATGAGGTCTCATCAAGTTGCCCAGGCGGGTCTCGAAGCTGTGGGTTCAGGCAATCCACTCACCTTGGCCTCCCAAATCTCGGGATTACAGGCTGAGCCACCGAGCCCGGCAAAAGCAGGATTTATTAAGAGGACAGAAAAGTTCCCACAGTGGGAGGGGACCCAAGGAGGTTGCCCTAATAGGAGGTTTTAAAATATGAATCTAGAATTCTAGATTGACAATTTCTTTTTTTTAAAAAAAAACATACTAAGGATTTTTTAATGTTCTTCTTGTCTTCCTCGTTTTTGAAGAGAAACCAGTCATCTTTCTTATATTTATGTCCATTTTTTTCTTCTCAGTTTTTACAATTTTTTTTCCTTTTGGATCTTGGCACTTCGATGATGTTTCAAAAGGAACTCAGTCAATGTTCATTTGTAAGAGGGTTACTAGCATGCACTCATTCACTCATGTAAAGCAAGCTATTAAGGGAGGGAGGGGGCTGGGCACGGTGGCTCACACCTGTAATCCAGTACTTGGGAATGTGGAGGCAAGAAGATTACCCTAGTCCAGGGGTTCAAGACCAGCCTGGGCAACTTGGCAGGACCTCATCTCTATAAATACCTAAAAAATTAGCCAAGTGTGGTGGTGCATGCCTGTAGTTCCAGCTACTTGGAGGCAGAGACAGAAGGATCACCTGAGTCCAGCAGGTTGAGGCTACAGTGGCCATGAGCCTGTGACAGAGTGAGATTCCGACTAAAAAAACAAACAAACCATAAATAAATAAAAAGGGAGGGAGGGGATAGCAATCTTAGAGAAGGAGGGAATGCTTGCTGAGAGTTTTCACAAAAAAATAATAGAGATGAGTAAGAATACCCGTGCTTAGGAGTGAAGGGCAGGATCAGTGAAGATATGCTGACAGTAAGTCTTTAAAACAAAGATGTGTTTTATTTTATCACTTATTTATTTCTTTAAAGACAGGGTCTCACTTTGTTGCCCATGCTGGACTGCAGTGGCAGGATCACAGCTCATCGCGGTCTGGACCTTCTGGGCTCAGGTGATCTTTCCACCTAAGCCTCCCCAGTAGCAGAGACTACAGACCTGAGTCATCATGCCTGGCTATTTTGTTTTTAAATTATTTTTTGTAGAGTTGAGTGAGGTCTCCCTGTGTTGCTCAAGCTGGTCTTGAACTTCTGGGCTCAAGTAATCCTCTTGCCTCAGCCTCCCAAAGTGCTGGGATCATAGTTATGAATCACTGTGCCTGGCCTAAAGCAAAGACTTAAAAAAGTAGGTAAAACTACTCACACCTGATGGTAACAGTTGTTTTGTAAAACATTTGATAAAATCATCTTTCAAAGTAAAAGGGAAGAACTGGAGAATAGAAATTTAAAGACAGTAGGTTTGCAATAAACTTGGTATAAAATGTCTTGGAGAATCTTACCACTAAAGGAAAGAATTTACAAGAAGTTTTAGAGTCCAAGGTAAAGATGCTACTAAATTTTCACAAAGTAACATTGGCTGTAATGAAAACTATATTTTAATGGAAAGGACACCATACTTGCCACAAAATTATAGAGATGGAGAACAGATTAGTAGTTGCCAGGGGTTACAGAGAGGCTCAGGGCAGGAAAGAAAAGAGTTGACTATGGCTATGAAAGGATAGCAGCAGATACCCTTGGGATGAATTTGTTCTGAATCTTAACTGTGGTGGTGGTTACATGAGTCTAAACATGTGATAAAATTGCACAGAACAACAAACACTGACACAAATGTGCGTATGAAACCATTGAAATCTAAATAAATTCTGTGGATCGTACTAAGGTCAATCTCCTGGTCGTGATATTGTTGTATTATAGCTACTACAGGTGTTAGCATTGGAGGATATTGGGTTAAAGCTACATGGGACCTCTCTTAACATTTCTTCTCCAAACTTCCTATGAATCTACAATTATTTCAAAATAAAAATTTTTTAACAGATGGTATATTTGTATGTCCACATAAAGTTTATACAATTTTAGAAATTAGTTGCTCCTTTTTATAACTCTGTGCTCTGTCTCACAGTATTTCCTCAGCGAGAATGTCCTTTTCTCTCCGTTGTCTAAATCTTGCTTTTTTAGTATCACGTAACTTCATTATTTATTTATTTATTTTTGAGTTGAAGTCTCACTCTGTCAGTCAGGCTGGAGTTCAGCAGCACAATCATGGCTCACTGCAACTCAAATTCCAGGGCTCAAGTGACCTTCCCACCTCATCCTCCTGAGTAACTGGGACCACAGATATGCACCATCATGCCCAGTTAACGTTTTGATTTTTTTTTTTTTTTTTTGACACGAGGTCTCACTATGTTGCCCGAGTTGGTCCCAAGCGATCCTCTCACCTCAGCCTTTCAAAGTGCTGGGATTACAAGTGTCAGCCACTGCACCCAGCTAGCTTTATTATTGATATTTTATTTTTTCCTTGTTCTTCTGTCGAACAACTTGATGTGTCTTAAATCTAACCAGATTCTCTACGAATTGGTTTCCTTTCATTCCTCTCAAAGTGGTTGGTAGTTGCTGTGGTGCACAGTCTGGGAATGAAGAACTCGTTACCCATCTGCTTAGCAGCTCCCTTCAGAGATTGCCTCAAAAGAACTGCCTCATCCATGGTCATGTCCCCTTCCTGGAGTGGCTAATATCCAATGACTAATCACTGAATTACTGTGGGAGTATGAAAGTCCAGCCTCTTCATCTCAAGACATCTTATAAAGGTCATTCCATCTTCAGAACTTTTTTTCTTTCTTTCTTAGAGACAAGGTCTTGCTCTGTCATTCAGGCTGAAGTGCAGTGATGCTATCATAGCTCACCAGAGCCTTGAACTCCTAGGGTTCAAGACTTCCTCCTCAGCTTCCCAAGTAGCTAGGACTACAGGCATGAACCATTGTACCTAGCACAGGGGTCAGGCAGAATCTCCCACCTTGGCTTCCTAAAGAGCTAGACTTACAGGTGTGAGCACTTCCTAAAGTGCTAGACTTACAGGCACTCAGCTCAGAACTTTTAATCTTTGTAGAATCTGTAATGATAAGGCCTCTTTCATTCCTGATATTGTTACTTTGTATTTTATCTATTTTATGATCAGTTTAGTTAGCAATTTATTTTGTTGATATTTAAAAAATACAACCTTTGCCTTTGTAAATATTCTCTACACAGAAATATTTCACTGATTTCTGCATTTACCTCTACCATTTCCTTTCTTCTACTTTCTTTGGTTTTATTTGCTCTGCCTTTTCTAGCTTCGTAAGGGAATGGAAATTTGCATCATGATTTATGGTTTTTTTGGTTTTGTTTTTGAATTGGAGTCTTACTCTGTCACCCAGGCTGCAGTGCAGAGGCACGCTCATGGCCACTGCAGCCTCAACCTGCTGGGCTCAGGTGATTCTTCTGCCTCAGCTTCCAAGTAGCTAGAACTACAGGCATGCACTACGACGCCTGGCTAACTTTTCTTGATTTATTGTAGAGATGAGGTCTCGCCAAGTTGCTCAGGCTGGTCTCAAACCTCTGGGCTCAGGTAATCCCCTAGCTTCCTCCTCCCAAAGTACTGGGACTACAGGTGTGAGCTACCGTGCCCAGTCTTGCTTCTTTTTTTAAAAATATAAACATTTAAAGCTATAAATGAACTATATCTGTGTTTTCCAGATTTTTTTCTGTTATGTATTTCTAATGCAGTCCCATTATTGTTAGAGAACATATTTTGCATGATTTCAATCTTTCAAAATTTTTTGAAACTTGTTTCATAGCCTGGTTTACAGTCTATCTTGGTGAAAAAAATCATGTGCATTTGAAAAGAATATGTATTCCATAGATGTTCAGCACAGTGTCCTATAAAATATCAATTAGTTCAGGCGTGAGTTGATAGTGCTCTTCGAGTCTTTTATGTCTTTACTGAAATTTGTATCTGTGTTTATACTAATTGCTGTGAGAGGAGGGTTGAAAGTTTGAACAATAATGATAGATTTGTTTATTTCTGTATTCAGTTCTGTCAGTCGCATCTGTGGTGAGTAGCTGCTGACATCTCCCTTTAGCTTTTGTCTTAGATGGCTCAAAAATCTGCTTGACACGTGTATCTCCAGGTGTCAGCTAGAAATGTGGGCAGTTTATATGAGAAATTTGGTCTTCCCTCTGACTTCTCTCCTTTTTGAGAATTTTCTTTCTTGGATTTTCTCCTATTTTTCAGATGCTCTACATATCCTAAACTCTGTCTTCTAGTTTTTTAAGCCAGTCAGATTCAGAGTGATAACTGGGATCTGTTCTTCAGCAGAAAACATAAAAACAGAAAACTCCTTGAGTCCTGTTTCTTTGTTCCAAGCGTCAACTTCCTTCCAGTATCTGCCTTCTTTTGGTGTTCTCCAGTACCTTTAGGTAGTTATTTTCTGTACTTGATCCAGAGTTTGCAGTTTTAATCTATGGGAGAATTGGTCTGTTAGAAAGTATTCAGCTGTAACAAGAAGCAGAATGCTTATTTTTCTTCTAGTGTCTGTGGGATCTCTACTGGTTTCTCTTCTTACATTCCCGATATTGGTAATTTGTGTTGTCTCTCTTTTTGATTGATCATTTTAGCTAGAAGTTTACCAACTTTATTGACCTTTTAAAATAACTGGCTTTTTTAGCTGACTGAGGTAGAATGTGTGGAATCCCAAGTACTCCAGATGTTGAGGTGGGAGGATTGTTTGAATTCAGAAGTTTGCATCCAGCCTAGGCAACACAGCAAAACTCATCTAATAAATGAATGAAAAAAGAACCAGTTCTTCTATTTTATTTTTAAAATTCTCTTTATTATTTCCTTTCCTATTACTTTTGGCTTTTTCTTCCTAAATTCTTAAAGTGGAAGCTGAAATAATTTAACTTAGATTTTCTCTTTTTTAATATAAGCATGTAACACTATAATTTTTTCCTCTACTACTTTTCAATTGCATTTCATACCATTTGATATATACTTTTATTTATTTTATTTTTTTGTGTAGGAGTTGCACTCTCCGAGGCTGGAGTGCAGTAGCATGTTCATGGCCACCACAGTCTCGACCTGCTAGGTTCAGGCAATCTTTCCACCTCAGCCTTACAAGTAGCTGGAACTACAGGCATGTGCCACCACACCTGACTAATTTTTTGGTTTATTGTAGAGACCTGTTGCGCAGGCTGGTCTCAAACCCCTGGACTCAGGCAATCTTCTTGTCTCTGCCTCTCAAAGTTCTGGGATTACAGGCGTGAGCCACTGCCCCCAGTCTGTTTTTATTTTTATTCAATTAAAAATGTTTCAATTTCCAGCCATTGCCTTGCTAAGCCATGGTGTGGTCATGTGCTCTTTGAGCTGTGGCTGTTGCCATGCTTCCTGGCTTTGCCGCCCCCCACCTTGGGGAGGTGAATCTTCTCTTTTTCTAATTTACTTTTAAATAAACTATATTTTCTAATCTAAAAAAAAAAGTCGCAATTTCCTTTGCAATTACTTTTTCGACTCCTAGGTTTTTTAGAAGTGTGTTGCTTAATTTCAAAATATTCGGGTTTTCCCAGATATCTTTCTTTCATTTATTTCTAATTTAATTATGATAAGACAACATACTGTGCACAATTTTAATTTATTTAAGCTTATTGGAATTTGTTTTATGAACCAGCATAAAAGTAAATATTTGGTGCACTTAAAAGGTGCATTTTGTTATTTGTGGAGTGTTCTGTAAATATGAAATAGGTTGAGTTGGCTGACAATGTTGTTCCAGTTTTCTATATACTTACTGATTTTTGGATCTAATTTTTCTGTTAATTGCTGAGAGATGAATGCTAAAATCTCCCAATATAATTGTCAACTTTCCTAAATCTCCTTTCGGTTTTTACTTCCTATTTATTAAACCTCTGTTATTAGTTTTACATAAAGTTAGAATTATTATATCTTCTTGAGGCCATAACCCCTTTATTATCATAAAATATCCCTTATTTTTTACAATCAGCATATTTGAACAGATACTATTTTTTATAACAAAACTATAAGTCCATTTGATTTTCCATAACAAACATACAGACATGTAATCTAAAGCACTGACTTTAGATTAAAGGTGACACTTCATAAGAGACAACAAAGAACTTTTTCAGGGTTAAAAATCAGATCATCACAGAGGAATCTCTTGCAGACAAACTAGTCAGGACTCGATTTCATGATGATAGTATGTAAGATAAGAAAGGACATTCATCCTGACCTAGCTAATGTCAATTTTCGTAGTGTCTCTGAGGCAAATACTGCTTATGACAGGATATTATGGCATGCTCAATGCTTTGTTTTCTCAAAACCCTTGTGTCAAAATTTTCTCCATTCTTTCAATAGCTGGATACTTTTTTAACATGACAAAGGATATCCACCTCAGTCCCCCAAACCAGCCTCATGCTTAATGGAAAAATTCTGTAGCTATTCCATTAAAAGTAGAAAAGGGACATGACAGACCACTGTCATTACTATTATTAAATATTTTACTGGAAATACTAGCCAGTACAATTAGATATGAGAAAGCAGAGGCAAAACTTGGAAAGTAGGTAAAATGAACAATTTCAATGATATGATTGTAATCTTAGAAAATCTAAAATAATGAACTCCAAACAATATGGCGACTTAGTAAGGCATTGGAGTTCAAATACTAACAAGCAGAAAAAATAGTACTTTCATGTGTGTATACAACTACTATGTGTAGTAATTCAGATATGATAGCTCTTTTTTAAATTTTAAAGATGTGGGGCACAATTCAGGATTAGGTACATAAGTGGTGATGGCACAGGTAAAGTTTGGGCCTCCCTTTGGTCCCCACTTTGCTTGGTTTGAGATCAGGTGCAGATTTGATAGCTCTAGGCTACTGCTGAGGGACAGACTGAATTGGATCCTGCTGCTACTGAATGCATTTCTCAGAGTGGCCATTTCACCACTTAATAGCACTCCTCATAAACAGCATAATAACCAACGCCTCTTCTCTTCACCTTCCCCTCCTACCCTGGCTCCTTAGAAGTTAAGAAGTATCCAAACAGACCTTTTCAGGGTGGCAGCAACAGAAACAACAGAGTTGGGCTCTTCTAAAGGAGCGAGGGAGGGAGCAAGGATAAAGGACACACAACCACGCACTGGGTACCATGTTCACTACTAGGTCAGGAGAGGGCTTCATAGAAGTCCAAACCTCACCTTCACGCAATTCACTTATGTCACAAATCCACACATATATTCCACAACTCTAAAGAAAAAAGAGGGGGTAGAATATATATTAGGATGTTTTTTTTTTGAGTAGGAGTCTCACTCTGTCAGCCAGGCTGGAGTGCAGTGGCACGCTCACAGTCACCACAGCCTTGACCTGCTGGGCTCAGGTGATCCTTTTGCCTCAGTCTTCCAAGTAGCTGGAACTACAGGCATGCGCCCAACTAATTTTTTGATTTTATTGTAGAGATGAGGTCTCGCCAAGCTGCCCAGGCTGGTCCTGAACCTGTGGGCTCAGGCAATCCTCTCACCGCACTCTCCCCAAGTGCTGGGATTATAGGCGCGAGTCACTGCGCCTGGCCATATTAGGATTTTTTGGCCATAAGCAATAACCCAGGCTGGGAGTGGTGGCTCACACTTGTAATCCCAGCACTTTGGGAGGCCTAGGTGGGAGAACTACTTGAGGTTAAGAGTTCAAGACCAGCTTGGGCAACATAGCAAGACCTTGTCTCTACAAAAAATAAAACAATTAGCTAGGTGTGGCGGCATGCACATGCAGTCCCCCCTATTTGGGAGGCTGAGGTTGAAGGATCACCCGAGCCCAAGGGGTTGAGGCTGTGATGAGCTGTGATTGTGTCACTGTACTCCAGCCGAGGCAATAGAGTGAGACCAAGAAGAAGTAGAAGAAGGGAGAAGGAAGAAGGAAGAAGAAGGAGGAGAAGGGGAGAAGGAGGAGGAGGAGTAGGAGGAGGAGGAGGAGGAAAACAGAACCCCTTGACTCAGGCTGACTTGTCAATAACTACTAACATTCACTGAGCCTTTACAATACTTGCAAGATGACCAGCACTAGTTTGACTCATTTAATCTTCACAATATCTCTATCAGAAAACTGTAAGGAAACCTATTAGATATCCCTACAAGAAGTTCAGATAGAGGATGAGCTCCAGGTTTGGAATGATGTCATCAAGAACATCTTTTTACCACTCCTTTCAATTGTCCTCAGTACCAATTTTATTCCTTTGCAGTGGGCAATATGACCATTCCCAAGGGAATTCTGTATGGTGACTGGTTTAGATTTAATCAGAATTATGTTCTCATTTTCTTTTCTTTTCTTTTTTTTTTTTTTTGAGACAGGGCCTCCCTCTGTCACCCAGGCTGGTCTCAAACTTCTGGCCTCAAATGATCCTCCTACCTTGCCCTCCAAAGTGCTGGGATTATAGGCATGAGCCACTGTACCTGCCTGTTTGTTTGAACTTAAAATTTATTTATTTTTGAGACTTCTGAGTAGGTGGGACCTTAGGGATATAACACAACACCTAGCTAATTTTTTGTGTGTGTTTTGATTTTTTTGTAGAGATGAGGTCTCGCTATGTTGCCTAGGCTGTTCTTGAACTCCTGGGCTCAAGCAATCCTCCCACTTTGGCTTTCCAAAGTGCTGGGATTGCAGGTTATTGTGAACTATTGTGAAGGGCCTCATAAACTTTTTATTAGTTGACTTATTCTGTAAAATATCAAGCTTGGCATAAAGCACTGCAAACTTAATCTCTTTGAAAATTTGAGACGTCAATAGTTAACGACAGATCAATGAAGATTACTCATTGGATGCTTATTTTGTTCTTCAGCCTCTCTGATGTAAGGACTATTCAAATAGTTCTTATAGTTCAAGCACTTCAAAATTTGATCAATTCTGGTCGAGTGCAGTGGCTCACACCTGTAATCCCAGCACTTTGGGAGCCCAGGTGGGAGGATCTCTGAGGCCCAGAGTTCAAGACCAGCCAAGGCTAAATAGAGATATCGCGCGCACACACACACACACACACACACACACACACACACACACACACACACAATTAGTCAGGCTTGGTGGTGTGTGCCTTGTAGTCCCAGCTACTGGGGAGTCTGAGGAGGAAGGATTGCTTGATCATACCATGGCATTCCAGCCTGGATGACAGAGTGTGATTCCCGACTCAAAAAAAAGAAAAAAAAAATCTGATTAGTTTCTATTAACTTTTTGGAGAAGAACCACCTGTGAATTCAGAATTTAATTGTAGGCTGTTTTGATAATGTGCTCGTTTAACCAGTAGATCCCAATTTGATGAAATAGATATCTGGCAACCTAATTTTTATGTGAGAAGAAAATATTAGAACTTTTGGTAATATTTTTACTTCCCTTTTTAAAAGTTCTATGTCTTGTGAAAGTTCTATAGCATGCATAATATATTCGTACCATACATAATGCATGCAAACAACATTTTTTTCCCACCTGCTAGGGCTCTGTGATCAAGAGTCTGAAGACGAATGCTTCAGATTAAAATTAATTAGTCTTGGACTCATTGCTTCGTGGAGGAAAGGAACTTGGACTTCAAACTTGACATCAAGATGATGATAATAGTGGTGATAACAACCTAATGATCGAGATGAAGATACTCAGAGCTAACATTTACTGAGCAGTTACAAAGTGCCAGACACCATTCTCAGTGCTTGACATCCTCAAAACCACTCTATGAGGGAAAAGCTTTTAGGATCCATTTGACTTCTAAACTCCATGAGAACAGAGACTACTGGGTTAGCTTTTTTCTTACCCCTGTGATCTCTGGGGCAGAATAGGCATTTGATTTGGCGAATAAAACAAAATTTAGTGTTGCCAATTTCTCAGCCGAAAGGGGCGGAATGGATTTCAGGGCCAGAGTGGGACTCGCAGGACCCGAGACTTAGCGTCCTTAGAGGACGGCAGAAGCGCCGGGTCCCCGCGACGAGCAACGGGAGCCAGGGGCTGACATTTCCTCGGCGAGGGCAACTGGCTAACGGGATGCAGGGGAAAAAAAAAGAGCGGAGATCAGAGGCGGCGAACCCCTTCCCCGCGTGGGTTCAAGCGTCTGAGAAGCAGAAGCCACGCGATGCAGGCGATCTCCGCCATGAGCCAGCAGGCCGGTAGACCCCGGTTGGCATTCAGAAGCCTGGGTGCACCGCCATCCTCCGTGTATGTCGACACTCTAGCCCTGAGAGGAGGAGATGCCGGAAGTCTTGACTGCTCCTCCCTGGGCGCTTCCGCCCCTGTAGGCTTGTTCCGCTGACTCCGCACGCGCGGAAGGACTCCCCCCACCCGGAAGGGCTCCCCACGTTTTCCGCTGCGTGGTACGTCTGTCGTTGACAGGTTAGTTTTTCTCGGGAGTGAGAGGCTCCGTCACTCCCTACAAACCTGATGGCCGCGTTTTTGCGCGGGTTGGGCTGCTGGGGGGGTGGGGGAGTTCTTTCAGGGGTCACCTCCCAGCGGTTCGTGCCGTCGCCAGGTCTCTGTAGGTCGCGACCTTTCTCCGCCGCATCATTGGTGACCGGGAACCTGCCGCGGCTCTGCGCCCTGGGATGCCGCCAGGTGCCCCTGCTCGCTCGCAGTTAGAGGCTGCGTGAACCTCACCGTGTCCTGCAGTTGTTGCTGAGCGTCCCCAACAGCACATTTCGGAAGGTCCTCTTCGAGGAACTGGAGCTGGACACTTTTACCGGTGGTCCTAAATTCTAACACTCGGAGTACCCTCCCCAGGTTATTGTAGGACATAATGTTCTGGTTTGCTGGTTTACAGTGTTTTTTGTCCCCCCACCACACTCGAAGAATAGAAAACCCTTCCGACAGGGGCTGACTGCAGAAGTGAGTTTTAGTGTGGGGAACGGTGCGTGCCCATTTGTATGCACTGGTGTCTGTGAATCAGTGTGTGTGTTGCGGGGTGGTGCTGTGTATAGTTTTAGGAAATCCATAGAAAGTCTGATAATTTGATAGCCTGCTTCTCCACTCTTCCCCCTAATTCTTTCCCATTCCCCCTGATGTGTATGCTCTGCTTTCAAGGTGATTCACCTTTGGATCGAAGTAGCAAATCACTGCTTACACTTTGCACATTTCGAACGTAGATGTGATTGTGTTCTTCCTGTGCTCAAAATCCTACTGGCCTTCCGTCGCCTTTAAGGTGATAACATTTCTTAGCCTGGCTTCAAGGCCCTTGGAGGTGTTTCTCCTGAAATTTTTCAGTCTCTTCTTTTATGGAAAACACACCCACGGATACACTCTCATTGTGCTCCCGCTCTGCCAGTCTGCAGTATTTTTACCTCTTTGGACACGTCAGAATTTTATTTGCTTTACCCAAGTTTTTATTTTTATTTTTCCATTCAGCCAGAACCTGTTGAATTTTCCCAGGCGCTGTTTTAAGAACTGGGGATTTGGGCGAGGGGGCGGCGACGATCTTAAGTCCTTTAAAAAAGAATAGCAGCTTTACGGACATATAGTTCATATACCATATAATTTATTTACCATTTAAAATGTACAGCGGGCTGGGCACGGTGGTTCACACCTGTAATCCCAGCACTTTGGGAGGCCTAGGCGGGAGGATTGTTTGAGCCCAGGAGTTCGAGACCAGCCTGAGCAACATAGGGAGACCTTGACTTTACAAAAAAAAAAAAAAGCCAGGTGTGGCGGTGGATGCCTATAGTCCCAGCTTCTCAGGAGGCTGACACAGATCACCTGAGCCCAGGAGGGGAGGCTGCTGTTGATCGAGCCACTTCACTCCTTTTGTTTCCTTTCATTGTTGTTTTAGTGACAGAGAGTGAGAATCGAGACTCTGACAAAAAAAAAGTACAGAAATTTTTAGTACCCACACAAAGTTGTACAACCATCACCACAATTGTAGAATATTTTCATCACTCCCCCCCAAATATTTTCTTTATTACTTAATTAGCAGACTCTCCTGATTTCCCCATCCTCCATTCCAATCCCGAAGCAACTACTAATTTACAATCTGTACCTTTGCCTGTTCTAGATTATTCATATAAATAAAAGCATGATACAAATGAAATTCATGTGTGATCTTTTCAATTGGCTTCTTTCACTTAGCATTCATATTCATCCATGTTGTAGCACCTATCAGTACTTTATTTCATTTTATTACTGGATAGTCTTTTATTGTATATACCCTTTTATTTATCCATTGGTCAGTTGGTGGACATTTAGGTTGTTTTCACCTTTTGGCTTTTATGAACAGTGCTGGTGTGAACATCATATTTTCATTTCTCTTGGTTATATGCCTAGGAGTGCAATTGCTACGTCATGTGGTAACTGTTTAATGTTTTAAGAAACTACCAGACTGTTTCCCAAAGCATCATTCTGCATCATTTTACATTCCCATCAGCAGTGTATTAGGGTTCTGACTTCTTGTCAACACTTGTCATGATCTGTCTCTCTGGTTCTACCCATCCTAGTGGATATGAAGTGTGTGTCATTGTGTTTTTTTTCTTTTGTTTTTAATTGACACATAATAATTGTTCACGTTTATGGAATACAGAATGATATTTTGATACGTATATACAATGTGTAGTAATCAAATCTGATAATTAGCATATCAGTCACCCCAAACATTTATCATTTCTTTGTGTGTGTACATTCAAAATCCTCTTTTTTTTTGAGTCAGAATCTCACTTTGTTACATGGGCTGGAGTGAAATGACACTCATGACCTCTAGGACTCAGGTGACCTTTCTGCCTCAACCTCCTGAGTAGCTGGGACTGCAGGCATGTATCACCATGCTTGACTAATTTTTTGATTTTTTTGTAGAGATGAGGTTTTGCTATATTGCCCAGGCAGGTCTTGAACTGCTTGGCTCAAGCAATCCTCCCTCCTTGACCTCCCAAAGTGCTGCTCCCGGCCCAAAATTTCCTCTTGTAGGCTTTTGAAAATATCGTGGTTTTGATTTGCATTTCTGTCTTCTTTAAAGAAATGTTTATTCAGATGCTTTGCTTCCTTTTAAATTAGGTTGTCTTTTTATCATTGAGTTGCAAGAATTCTAGACACAAGTCGCTTATTCTAGACACAAGTCGCTTATGACTATCTTGTAGATTATGCTAGAGTTCCTTTAAATGAAAAGCACGTGAGGTTAATGTTCACTTACCCTGGAGAACTTCTTGTAGGTGTGTGGGAATAGTTCAGAGAGTGTTGTTTCCCAATAATTTTTACATGGAAGGCCAGGCCCAGGAAAAAATGCCGTGCAGAACCTAGGAGGAACATCGTAAGACTTGAAAAATGAAGCAGGAGGAAACTTTATATAATTTGTCCATTCCCTGTTGATTTTTGTCTTTATTGATTTTTAGGAGTTTTTTAATTTAGGGATATTAAGCTATTGAGTGTTAGATATTTTCAATTTATTTAGTTAACTTTGTTTTATATCTTTTACTATACTGTTGTTTTACATTTTTGTGTAGTCAGGACTGTCAGTCTTTTCCTTTAAAGGCTTCTGGGTGGTAGTTTAGGATATTCTTAAATTATAGAAGTTATAGAAACTGATACAGTAGTTCCCTGATTAGTGTGACATCTGAGTCCCTGGTATTATATTTAGTCTTACGGTGCCTCCTTATCTCTTTTCCTTGAAAAATAAACTATAATCTGCTTCAACTTTGTTAATTCATTCAATTTTCTATTTCCGGCTCTAAGAAGTTATCTTATTTTCTTGTTCGTGCTTAATATACTGTGTTAGATTTGTGAGAGCCGTATTGGACAGTTGGTCACCAGATAGTAGGTACTAATTTCATGCTAGCAGACATTTATTTGAAGATTTAGTGTGTTTAGAGCTTGAGTACAGCTATTCTGTCCTGTATTGATTGGGGCATGCTGGGAAAGTAGTTTGATAAAGTCCGATTAACATTGTTTTGTATTTGTTTTTCTTATTTGATTGGTTAAAAGACGGGAATAGTTCAGATATTTTTAGAGACTGAACATTTTGAGAATGTGAAGAAAGCTATATACCACAGCTCCTTAGTATAATTTGTATTTCTCTATTGCATATAATGTCCAAGACTTCATTTCTTCCCCCTGGTCTGATTCTAGTTAGGACTCCGTTTTTTAAAAAAATTGTGTTTAGAATATACATAACATAAAATTTATCATTGTAACCATTTTTAAGTGTACAATTCATTGTCATTAAATACTTTTACACTTTTGTGTAACTATCATTACCATCCCTCTCTGAAACAGTTTCATCTTTACAAACTGTGAAATTTTTTACCCATTAAATAATAAATCTCCATCTCCTCCCCCCCACTTCTAGCCCCTGACAAACCACCATTATACTTTTGTCTCTATGAATATGACTACTCTAGGGAACTCATGTAAGTGGAATCATATAATATTTGTCCTTGTGTGTCTGGTTTATTTTATTTACCATAATGTCTTCAAGGTTAATTCATGTTGTACGTAATTCAATTCATGAATAAAGGAGTGAATTACATGTCAGTAATTCATGTTGTAGATGTTTGGATTGTTGCCACATTTTGGCCGTTGTGAATGTTTGCTGCTATGAACACTGGTATACACATATCTGTTTGAGTTCCTACTTTCATTCTTTTAGGTATATATACCCAGAAGTGGACTTGCTAGATGATAGGGCAATTTTCTTATTTTTTTGAGGAAATTCTTGTATGCTTTAGTGTTTTTTTGTCATTTACATGAAATCAGATGTAAAATAATTGTGTAATTTAGTCATGCATTAGCACATTTACCTTTCGAAAAATATAAATTCAAAGGGCTATTTTCTAGTTGAAAGGATGTAGGCGTTTTTGTTGTAGGACTGGGAGGTCTTAACATTTAAAAATTGTTAGAATTTAGACTAAATAAAAGGTTTATCTTGGATAAGTTTCCCAAGTCCTAAACATCTCAATTATCCAAGATTTTTTTCTCCCATAATACTGCTTTCTGTGATTTAATCTTTTTTTTAACAATAAAAACAAATTTATTAAGAGGGATAGTAATGAAATTTATTGAGAGAAATAGTTGGCCTGGTGCATTGGCTCCTGCCTGTAATCTCAGCATTTTGGGAGGCCTTGGCAGGAGAATTGCTTGAGCCCAGGAGTTTGAGATCACCCTGGGCAACATAGCGAAACCTCATCTCAACAGAAAAATTAAAAAAAAATTTGCTGGGCATGGTGGCGTCTGTTGTCCCAGCTACTCAGGAGGCTGAGGCGGGAGGATCACCTGAGCCCAGGAGATCGAGACTTGCAGTGAGCCATGATCACGCCACTGTACTCTAGCCTTGGGAGACAGAGTGAGACCCCAATTTAAAAAAAAACAAAACATTGTTGGAAAAAAAAAGGTCAAATACCAAATCCCGGTAAGCAAGTAACTGGAGCAATTTATAGACTGGCTCCTAGTAGAATGTTTAGGCTGTGGGGGAACGCTTAATACCTATCAGGAATCTGGAATTCCCTTTCTCGCTTTGCTGGTAATTTTTCAACATGGGACACTAAGGTCCAAAGGGCGGGTAAGTACTAAGTGCTAGAGCAGGACATGAAAAGCCTCATAAGCTATTAAGAGTTAGGAATATATTGAGAATGTGACATCTTCCCTAGAGCAGAGTAGAATTACTCCAGGCCACAGACAAGCCCAAGTCAGCCCTAAATACACGTGAGTCTACCAGTTCAGAAGGGCCACAAGATAATTCCAGAATTTCCCCTCACCCCACCAAACTTTTCCCCATCTTGTTCAAGCATGAGTAGGGGGTCCAGGTTGCCTCCCATTTCTCTCCAGGATATACTGGTCTGATTTTTGAAATATAAAATTAAGGAACTAGGACTGGGAATGGTGGCTCACTCCTGTAATCCCAACACTTTGGGAGACTAAGGTGGAAGAATTACTTGAGCCCTGGAGTTGAAGACCAGCCTGGACAGCATAGACCTTGTCTCTACAAAAAAATAAAAATTAGCTGGGCATGGTGGTATGTGCCTGTAGTTCCAGCTACTCAGCAGACTGAGGTGGGAGGATTGCCTGAGCCTAGGAGATTGAGGCTGCTGTGAGCTGTGATCCTGCTGCTGTCCTCCAGACTGAATGACAGAGGAGACCCTGACTCATAAAAGAAAAGAAATTAAGGAACTAGCTCAGGCATCTTGAGGGGCTGGCAGCCTCAAGTTTTTGCAGGGCTGGCTGGCTGGCAGGGTAGAGAACCAGTTGAGAGCTGATGGTGCAAAGTAGAATCACCAATTGTGTTGAGACTATGGACACCTTCTTCACACAGGGTGTGATTAAGTCTTTTTTGGGCAAATTACCTCTTATGGCAGACTCTTAACATGGAAGTGAGTTTGCAAACTTGTGTAGTTCTAAAGTTCTGTGAGTTATTTTGGTATAATACTACTCCATTTGCATACTTTTGGCAATTACCTTGATACGCTATTAATATTGCTGCTTCTGACAGGCAAGTTTACTTCCCTGAATGCAAAGATAATCGTGTCATTAATTAGTTTAAGGATGGGAAATTACCAACATTAATCTCTTTTATAACTTTATCATTCTTTTTTCAACTATTCTCTTGTTTTTGGAGCTATAAGTTGTTGTAGGTATAGGGATCCCTCACTTTTTTTTTTTCAGGTTGCCTATTTATTATGAAAACACTTTTATAGGATTGAAAAAATAAAGCAATAAAAGTCTCTTTAGCATTCCAGATGCTAAGCTGTCAACTACTTGTATATTTCTCCAGTTACAATGCTTATACAAATGTATGTGTATCCCCTTTCTTTACACATGGAAACATATCACATGCAATGTTCTGTACTTTGGTTTATCTGAGATTTTTCCACAGCTTCACATATGGAGCAATCTCATTGTTTAAAAAATATCACAGTTTTCATTCCATCTTAGGAACTATCAGTCCCTTATACACAGCTGCAGTGAGGGTGTAATGGACAAGCTCTGTGCATATTTGGAATTATATTTTCAGATAGTTCCTAGGTTTATAACTACTCAGGGAAGATTTACATTTCCTGTATCTTCATGTTTAAACTCTACTCAATTTTTTATTGGGTTGCTGCCTTCTTCTTTTTTTCTTTCTTTTTTATTTTAAATATGTGGGGTACAATTCAGGGTTGGGTAAACAGATGTTCATTATGCAGGTACCCTTGTTGATGGGGTGTGCCCCCCACTCCCCTGGCAGTTTCCCACTACTGCCAGTCCCTATCTTATAGTATCACGATAATTGTTCAGGGTCCACTTATGAGTGAGAACATGTGATACTCAGTTATTTGTTACTGTGATAGATCACTCAGTATTATAAACTCTAAGTCCATCCAAGTAGCTGTGAAGTTCATAATTTTCTCCTGCTTTATGGCTACATAATATTCCATTGCATCTATGTACCACATTTTAAAAATCCAGTCTTCTTTCAGTGGGCAGCATGTTGGTTCCATGTTTTTACTATTGTGGATAATGCTGCAATAAACATGCATACATAGGTATCTTTTTCATAGAATGACTTGAGTTCCTCCAGGAATATTCCCAGTAGGGAGATTGCAGGGTCATGTGGGAGGTCAATTTTTAGATCTTTTAGAAATCACCACACTGTTTTCCACAGAGACTATACTAGTTTACATTCCTACCAACAGTGTAGAAGTGTTCCCTTTTCCCCCCATCCTCTCCAGCATCTGTTTTTTTTTTGCATTATTGATGATAGCCATCCTGACTGGAGTTAGGTGGTATCTCAGTGTGGTTTTAATTTTCATTTCTTTGATGACTAGTGAGGCTGAGCATTTTTTCATGTATCTGTTGGCTGCTCGTGTATCTTCTTTTGAGAAGTATCTATTCATATCTTTTGCCCAATTTGTAATGTGGCTGTTTGTTTTTTTCTTTCTGGCATGTTTGAGTTCCTTGTAGATCCTAGTTGTTAGGCCTTTGTCACACACATTTTTTCCCAGTTTGTGTGCTGTCTCCCTGCTCTCTCAGTGATTTCTTTGGCTTTGCAGAAACTTGGCAGTTTGATGAGGTCCCACTTGTCTATCTATCTTACCTCTTTTGGTATGGGCACTTGGGGTTTTGATTAGGAATTGGTTGCCAGTTCCAATTTCCATAAGGATGTCTTCTGTGTTTTTTAAGGGTCTTATAGTTTGAGGTTTTACGTTTAGGTCTTTGATCCATTTAGAGTTGGTTTTTGTGTATGGTGATAGGTAAGGAGTCTTTGTTTTAATCTTCTGCATGTGGTCAGCCATATTCTCAGCCTCATTTACTGAATAGGTTCTCCTCTTTCCAGTGGTTGATGGTGGAGGCTTCGTCGAAGATGAGATGGTTGAGAAACTGATGTATTGCTGGAATCTCTATCCTGTTCCATTGGTCTATATGCCTGTCCTTGTACCAATACCAGGCTGTTTTGATTATTTTAGCTTTATAATAAAGCTTAAAGTCTGGGAGCATGATGCCTCCTGCTTTGTTGTTGTTGTTGTCGTTGTTGAGGATTGTTTTGGCTATTTGTGGTCTTTTATGTTTCCATACAAATTCCTGTATTGTTGTTTCCAGGTCTGAGAAGAATGCTCTTGGTAATTTAATGGGTATTGTATTAAATCTGTAGGTTACCTTGGGTAGGATGGACATCTTAACAATGTTGACTCTTCCAATCCGTGAGCATGGAATATTTTTTCATTTCATTTCATTTGTGTCATCTTTGATTTCTTTGAGCAGCGTTTTGAAAAGACCTTTTCATTGTAAAGGTCTTTGACTTCTCTGGTTAGGAAGATGCCAAGGTATTTCATTTTTTGTGGCTATTGTGAATGGGATTTTGCTTTTTATTTGGGTTTCTGTTTTATTGTTGGTATATAGGAATGAGACTGTCTTTTGCACATTTATTTTATATGCAGAGACTTTGCCAGAGTGCTTTATCAGTGCAAGGAGGTTTCCGACAGATGTTCTTGGGTTTTCAAGGTATAGATCATGTCGTCTGCAAAGAGGGATAACTTAACTTCCTCTTCTTATTTTGATACCTCTGATTTCCTTCCCTTGTCTGATTGCTCTAGCTAGGACTTCCAATACTATGTTGAACAGGAGGGGTGAGAGTGGGCATTCTTGTTTTGTTCCGGTTTTCAGGGGAAATGGCTCTAATTTTTGTCTGTTTAGCAGTATGTTGGCTGTGGGTTTCTTATAGATGACTCTTACTATTTTGAGGAATGTTCCATCTATACCTAGATGTTTGAGGGTTTTTATCAACAAGGGGTGCTGGATTTTATCAAAAGTTTTCTCCACGTCTAAAGATACAATTGTGTGGTTTTTGTTTTTATATCTGTTGATGTATTTAATTATGTTTATGGTCTTGTGGATGTTGAACCAGCCCTACATCCCCGGGAGGAAGCCTACTTGGTCATGGTGGATGATTTTTGAGATGTTGGATCCGGTTTGCTAGAATCTTGTTTCGAATTTTAGCATCTATGTTCATCAAGGATATTGGCCTGTAATTCTCTTTCTTTGTTGGATCTTTACCCAGTTTGGGAGTCAATGTGATGTTACCTTCATAAAATGATTTGGGTAGAGTTCCATCTTTCTTGATTGCCTGGAATACTTTCAGTAGGATTGGTATCAGTTCCTCCTTGTATGTTTTGTAGAATTCTGATGGAAAGCCTTCTGGTCTAGGGCTTTTTCGGTAGGTAGTTTTCTTATGACAGTGTCTATTTCCTGGGTTGTGATTGGTCTATTTAGGGTCTCAATTTCTTCTTGTTTCAACCTGGGGAGGTTGTGTGATGTAAGAAAGTCTTTTATTTCATTTAGATTTTCAGGTTTGTTTCCATAGAGATGTACATAGTTATCTCTGATAATCTTTTGCATTTCTTTGGGGCCAGTTGTGACTTGATCTTCTGCATTTCTGATTGTGTTTATTTGAACTTTCTCTCTTTTTCTTGGTCAGTCTAGCTAGGGGTCCATCAATTTTGTTTATCCTTTCAAAAAACCAGCTTTTGGTTTCATTGATTTTTTTTTTTTTGTATCATATTTTTGCCTTCTATGTCCCAAATTTGGACTTTTATTTTGGTGATCTAGATTCTTCTGCTGAAGTTAGGGTTTTGGTGTTCTTGCTTTTCCAACTGCCTTAGGTGTTTTGTTAGACTGTTAACTTGTGATCTTTACATTTTCTTTATGTGTGTTCATAGAGATATGACTTCCCCTCTTAGGACTGCTTTCATGGCATCCTAGAGATATTGATTAGATGTTTCTTCATTTTTATTTGTTTCCAAGTATCTTTTAATCTCTGTTTTGATTTCCACATTGACCCAGGAGTTGTTTAGCATCATGGTGTTTAGTGTGCATGTCTTGGTGGGTTTTGGGGGAACTTTATTGGTGTTGATATATATTTTTATTTCACTGTGGCCTAAGAAAGTGCATGGCAGAATTTCAATCTTACGGAATTTGTTTATGCTTGATTTATGGCCAAGGATGTGGTTGATCTTAGAGTATGTTCCATGTGGTAAAGAGTAGAATGTATATTCTATGTTTGTTGGGTGGAGAGTTCTGTAGGTATCAGTTAAGTCCATCTGATCAAGCGTCATGTTGAGGTTTTGGATCTTCTTGTTGACTTTTTGTCTTGATGATCCATCTAGCATTGTTAGTGGGGTGTTTAAGTCCCTGTTATGATAGTGTTAGAGTCAATATCTTTTTTTACCTAGAAGCTGCTTTATGAAAGTTGGTGCTCCTATGTTGGGTGCTAATATGTTTAGGATAGATATTTATTGTTGATGGATTGAACCTTTTATCATTATGTAGTGACCTTCTGTATCTTTTAAAATTTTTCATACCTTAAAGGGAATTTTGTCTGATATTCAGATCGTGACTCCTGCTTTCTTATGTGTTCCATTTGCCTGAAATTTTGCTTCCCTTCCTCTTACTTTGAGTCTGTGAGATCTGGCAAGATGAGTCTCTTGGAGACAATATATTGTTGCCTCATGATATTTTATTTGTTTGTTATTCTATGTCTTTTCAGTGGTGCATTGAGTCCATTTGCGTTCAGACTAATTATTGAGATGTGAGAGTTTATCTCTGTCATGAGGCTCTTATGGAGTTTGTTGTTGCTACTGTTTACTTGTTTATCTGTTTGTTGTCTTTCTTTTGATTTTTGGGTTGATTCATGTGTGCTTTCAGTATTTTTCCTGCATTCTTGTGAAGGGCATTGTTGTTCTTTTTTTCCTTTCTTCTGTGTTTAATACTTTCTTAAGTGTTTCTTGTAGAGCTGGTCTGGAGGCAACTTAAACTCTTAGGGATTGAATGTCTTGGAAGGGTTTTAATTCTCCATCACTGATGAAGCTTAACTTAGCTGGGTAGGTGATTCTCTTTTGAAATTGTTTATCTCTGAGAACTTTGAAGATTGGGCTCCTAGCTTTCTTAGCCTGAAGTGTTTCTGTAGATAAGTCTGCTGCTATTCTAATTGGTCTTCCCTGGTAGGTAGTCTGACCTTTCTCTCTTGTTGCCTTTAGGATTTTTTCTTTGTTACCTTCTTTGTGTAGACGAATTACTATGTGTCTTGGAGTCTTCTCATTTATTGTCTTACAGGACTTCTCTGAATCTCTTGTGTTTGATTGGTCGTGTCACTGATGAGATGAGGGTTTTCTTGGATAATTTCATGGAATATTTGTTCTAGGGTAGTCTCTGTCTATCTGCCTCAGGGATTCCAATTAATCTTAGGTTTGGCCTCTTGAAATAATTGCTCATCTCTTGGAGGTTTTATTCTGTCTTTTAAAACTTCTTTTCAAGCCAGGCTTGGTGGCTCAGCCTGTCATCCCGTGCCTTTGGGAGGCTGAGGTGAGTGGATTGCCTGAGCCCGCGGGTTCGAGACCCGCCTGGGCAGCAAGACCTCATCTCTACAATAAATCAAAAAATCAGCCGGGCGTGGTAGTGCATGCCTGTAATTCTGGCTACTTGGAAGGCTGAGGCGGAAGGATCGCTGGAGCCTAGCAGGTTGAGGCTGCGGTGGCCAGAAGTGGCCACTGTACTCCAGTCTGGGCGACAGAGTGAGACTCCAACTCAAAAACAAACAAACAAAAAAAACACTTCTGTGTTTTTAACAGTTTGGGTTAATTCCATATTTTGGTCCTCAAGCTCTGAGATTCTTTCTTCTGCTTGTTAATTCTACATTCCATGCTTATCAGTTTGTTATTTCTTTCTTTCTTTTTTTTTTGAGTTGGAGTCTCACTCCTTTGCCCAGTCTGGTGTGCCATGGCATGAATACTCACGGCCACCCCAGCATCTACCTTCTGGGCTCCAGCGATCCTCCTCAGCCTTCTGAGTTGCCGGAACTATAGACGCACGCTACCACACCCGGCTGTTTTTAAAAATTTTGTTGTAGAGACGAGGTCATCAAGCTGCCCGGGCTGGTCTCGCACCCGTGGTCTCAGGCAATTCACTTGCCTCGGCCTCCCAAAGTGCTGGGATTACAGGCTAAGCCACCGAACCCAGCCTGTTATTTATTTCATTCACTGTATTCTTTATTGCTGTTATCTCAGTTATCAGCTCCTTCATTTTGTCCTCCTGTCTCTCCTCATTTCTATTTATTCTCTATATTGATATCTTGATATCTGTGTTTGTGGCTTGAGACCAGTCATTCTGGGGGCTCTTTGTTGTTTGCGTTCCGAAGTGTCTATATTCTCAGTGATTGACCTCCCAGGGGTCTGTGTGAGGCCCATATTCTTTTGGTTTTTCTTCATTTGTGTAGGTTTCTCTACTCTTTTTTTTTTTTTTGAGTTGGAGTCTTACTCTGTCACCCAGACTGGAGTGTAGTGGCTGCTCCTGGCCACCGCAGCCTCGACCTGCTGGGCTCCGGTGATACTTCCACCTCAGCCTTCCAAGTAGCTGGAACTACAGGCGTGCGCTACCACGCCTGGCTAATTTTTGATTTATTGTGGAGATGAGGTCTTGCCAAGTTGCCCAGGCGGGTCTCAAACCTGTGTGCTCAGGTAATTCACTCTCCTTAGCCTCCCAAAGCACGGGATTACCGGCTGAGCCACCGAGCCCTCCTCCTCCTTTTTTTAACCTCTTCTTTAATTCTGTTGTTCGGGGATGGGGGGTAGCTTTTGTTTCTGTTTGCTCAATCTCCTATTCTTCCTTATATAGATCTTCTGGTTGTGTTCAATTCTGAAACTGTACTAGGGGTGGGGGCCTGTGCTTTTTGCTGTTTTGAGATTTACTTGAGAGGGGAGCTGTGATTCAGAAACTATCTGCAGATCCCAGTATCCAATGACAGGTGTGCGGGCCCCCTGGAACCCAATTCCCATCACCTTACTATCTGTCCATGCAGTGGGTGTATAGGTTTGCCCCTGAAAGCAGAATGAGGTAAGAAAAAGGAAAAGAATGGAAACAGGAAAGAAGAAGATGAAAGGGAGGTGGAGAGAGAAGAAGGAGGGAAAACAGACAGGTGTACCAACCTACTTGCTGCTGCTACTGCTGTCAAGTCTCTCACTCAGATCTGATGTGTCTGCCTGTTCCGGTGTGGGGGAGGGGCATCTGTCTCTCCAAGTCCGATGAGATAATAGTCTCTGGGTCCCAAGTTGGAGTCTGGGTGGAGCTGGATGGGGCAATGCAAGTGTCCGCCTGGTCCTGGGACTGAGAAGATGGCACCCATTGGCATCCCGACACCAGTGTTGGAACTTTATTCCAGATTTCCATAACCTGCCTTCTTGTGCCGGATCTGCTGCTGCAGGTGATGGCATAAGCCGGGTGCCAGGTGGTGAGGGGTGGCTGTTCTCTGCTGCTTCCTCTCAAGAGAGCCCCAAGAATGGCAGATGATCCTACTACCTGCCCAGATCTCCAATCTCAGGGTGGTGGAGGGTTGCAGTCACCTGCTGAGGAGAGCTCCGGGTGCATGAACCCGAGTCTTCCCTCAGACGGACTTTCACTCACCCACCAACACACACATACTCACACAGAGTCTTTATGGACATTTGCTTTTGCAGAGATTCTTACAGTCCGACCTGCTCCATCACCATCTTGCCCAGAAGTTCAGGGATCCCTCTTTATAGCTGTGGCCTCCCTGGGATCACTGGGAAAATGTAGAAAAACAGACAACAATATGACTCAGTCAAAACTTAGAATACTAAGCTCTTGTGTGGTTTGCCAGATCCTTTCCTTAAGGAAAGACTTTCCTTAGGCTTAAGGAAAGCTCTAAGTAATAAAAGGCAGAGGATTGATATGGATTATGCCCTCTTTACCTCACACCAATTGCAACATCTTTCATGAGCTCCCAGTTTAATATTCTGTCATCACTGTTACAACCCATATCACATTGTGAACAGTAAGTGTATTATCTATCAGGAGAGATGGGAAGAAGGAGTGTTAATGTGACTTTTGCTTTTAGTTTGGGTCTGTTTTTTTATCTGGACTCTCATCTGGTAATGTATCCTCCTTTTTTTTTTTTTTTTTTGAGTTGGAGTCTCACTCCGTTGCCCAGACTGGAATACAGTGGCACGCTCCCGGCCACCTCAGCCTCAACCTGCTGGGCTCCTGCAATCCCTCCGCCCCAGCCTTCCAAGTA
>NW_007067532.1:44621-62478 GCF_000164805.1 Carlito syrichta
GCTACCACGCCCGACTAATTTTTTTTTTGATTTATTGTAGAGATGAGGTCTCGCCAAGCTGCCCAGGTGGGTCTCGAACCCATGGGCTCAGTCAATTCACTCACCTCGGCCTCCCAAAGTGCAGGGACTGCAGGCTGAGCCACCGAGCCCGGCCTGGTAATGTATCTTCTTGTGGGCGCTTGGTGTCTTATGACATTTGGCATCTGCAAATGTAATGGAAAGGTCCCCAGGTAGATTTAGAATGCTCTAGATCTTTTGGAACTTTGACGTTACTTAGATTAATATGTGATCCAGCAAATACCAAGATTACATAGATGCTGAACATCCGGCTTTGCCTTTTGATGCTCCAGCTTTTTGAAGGAGACAAAACACAATTGCATAGAGAATGACTTTACAAGACCTCTTTTGAGGTTACCAAAATTAAAGATGAATATTGCTTGCTAACTTTTGGTTATAGATTGCTGCTTCTCCGATGAAAGAAGCTATGCTAGGGACAGAGATTGACTTCTAGTGTACAGTGGTAGCCTTTAGAAATACTTCGACATCCATATTTAAATATTTCAACTGCTTTAGTACATTAGGACCTTTCTGATTTTATTTGGGCCTCAGGCCTTTGAGCTATAAGTGGAAAAACTATTGAATTTTATGTGGATAATTTCACATTCTAATTTTTTATGATTCTTTCCTTCCTTCTATAAATATATGGCACTGAGTATTTTTATCCTCCTTTGGTCTTTTAAAAAATTATCATACGGTAAAATGAATTTTTTCCTCTTAGTGTAGAGTATTATAAATTTTTATTTTAATTTTTAGAGTAGAGGTCTCTGTCGCCCAGGTCAAGGCCAGTGTCATGATTATGGCCCACCTTCTGCCTTAGCTGCCCAAATAGGTGTGTGTCATCATGCCTGGTTAAATTTAAAAAAACATTTTTTTATAGAGATGGGGTCTTGCCACATTTGTCTACTGCTTTTGATCTCCTGGCCTCAAGCCATCCTCCCACCTCAGCCTCCCAAAATGCTGGGATTAAAGGTGTGCCTGATCATATTATGTCTGGCTAGTATTATGAATGTTAACCAGTGTATAATTTCTGTAACTGTCACCATAATCAGGCTACAGAATAGTTGCTTCAGAAATGCCCTCGTGTTGTCGGTTCAGGATCACACCTTCTCCTCTTCCAGATAACCAAAACCAAAAAGTAAATATCTTTTGTGTTTTCATTGTGGGATGCAGTAAAGTTGCACCCCGTCTTTCATCTTTATTAAGTGTTTTTTCTGAGTATATAATGGGCTAAAGAAAGAGAAAATCAACATAGTCCCCTTTCATTTTATTTCAGAAACTCAAACTTTCTCACAAGTTTGTTTAGGAATAAAAATACTTGGCTATTGATTCAGGGACATGTTTAGAGCAGTCAAAGCAGAAAAGCTTTGTCACTTTTCAGCTCCTCAGGTTCAATCTAGGGATAAATGCACGTTTGTCTTCCAACAGGTGGCAGTGTTGGCTAGAATAGGACATATTATGGAAGATTGTGCGACTTTTTGTCAGTTGGTAAATAATCGTTCTAAGTTTTTATGCTAGAAAAACAAGATGATTAATTAAGAACTGACATTGAACTCTTGAATCTATTTTTGGATTTATTCCAAAATCTATCTTGTATTATTACCAGTAAAGCAGTCTGGATAAAAGTATTTCTGAATACATTTGTATTTGTTTTCACTGTTTGCAGTTATTAGTTAACTCTTTCCTTAAGGTTACCTTTGTTGTGGTAAGAATAGATCTAGTGTTATGGATGAATCTGTGAGTAATAGAATCTTTTCAGTGAGACTTCAGATGTTTTGTGTTGCAGTTTTTATCAATGTAGGAATCCCATTTGTTTCATCGTTGGCATTTGGTGGCATTGTTCAGCAAATGAAACAGATGTGGAAGAAAGATACAGGCTTCAATTGCACCCTGAGCATCCTGAGTTTGAAGTCTTAATGGAGATGTTCCGTGAGAGATGAAGAAGTGGAGCTTGTGAGACATTTATACTTAGGCGACTCATAGGTTTTCTCTTATTTATTTTGAGTTGGAGTCTCACTCTGTCGCCCAGGCTGGAGTGTAGAGGTGCGCTCATGGCCACCGCAGCCTCAACCTGCTGGACTCAGGCGATCCTTCCCCCTCAGCCTTCCAAGTAACTGGAATTACAGGCACACCCCCCACGTCCGCTAATTTTTTTGATTTCTTGTAGAGATGAGGTCTTGCCAAGTTGCTCCAGCTGGTCTCGAATCCTTGGGCTCAGGTAGTCCTCTTACCTCAGCCTCCCAAAGTGCTGGGATTATAGGCGTGAGCCACCTCACCCAGCTGACTCATAGGTTTTCAAACCTAACCCACCTGAGAAAGGAATTCTCTTTTTATCTCTGAGGGTATATACTTCCCTGGGGACTGGGACTGCCATTCATCCATATGCTTGTGAGTGATATCTGGGGTCACCTTGAAGACCTCTCAACATTCTCTTAGTTCTACCTCTTAAATATTGCCAAATGCGGTCACTTCATCTTCTTCTCTATCACCCTCATTCAAAACTACCATTAAGTTTCGCCTATATACTGCTTCCTAGTTGATCTGCCAGGATGTATTATCACCCCACTTTATTTTTCACGTAATAGCTGTTTGCAAAAATGTAAAACCTGATCACGTCACTCCCCTGTTTGAAACTCTTCTATTACTATTATACTTAAAATAAACCCCAGATAGTTAACTTGACCTACAACATTCCTCCCTCCTCCCTGTAGTATGATCTGGCCTCTCTGCTTACTGTTACAGCCTTATCGCATGCCACTTTCCCCTTGTTCCCTGTGTTCCAGCCTCTCTGGTGTCCTTTTTGTCCCTTAATTGGAGGAGGTGGGGATAATAGACTCAGGGAGACCTGTTTGTAAGCAAACATGCATTTCAGATAGTGAAAAATGCTTAATAATATATAAAGACAGGGTTTGGTGACTCAACCTGTAATCCCAGCATTTTGGGAGGCCGAGGTGAGTGGATTGCCTGAGCCTGTAGGTTTGAGACCAGTCCAGGCTACTTGGCGAGACCTTGTCTCTACAGTAGATAAAAAATTAGCTGGGCATGGTGGCGAGCGTCTGTAGTTCTGGCTACTTGGAAGGTTGAGGCAGAAGGATCGCCAGAGCCCATCAGGTCAACACTGGAGTGGCCGAGAGTGTGCCACAGCATTCCAGCTTGGGTGACAGAGTGAGACTCCAACTTAAAAAAAAAAAAAAAAAAAAAATATATATATATATATATAATATATATAAATTAATGACTCATAGGGACATTTTCAATGCATTCAGGAACCCATTGCTTTGTCACTTTTCAACTCCTCAGATTGCATCTAGGGATAATCTGAGTACAGATTCTGTATGTGAGAAAAAGTGAAATTCTAATAGAAAAGGAAATTTAAGACCAGGCAGGGATTACCTGTGGTACTGTAACTGTGAATAATCCTTTATATGTCGTAGCTTTCACTCAGTGACTTTATTTTTGTAATTTCGGTCTTCTAGCATTTAATTATGCATTAACTTTGTTTTTCATGTGTGTCAGCCTTCCTCACCATCCATTTGGATCATGTGATTATCTAGGGCTTCGATGTTTGAGAGACATCCCTAATAAATGATAGTTGTGCAGCCTAGTCCTGAGTAACGTGCCTCCCATGCACCCTACTTAGGATGGTTTATCTGTTAAGAAGTTCTTCTCTATCTTGTACCAAATCTCTGGCCTGTTAAGCCTAACTTCTTTCCCCCCATTAGGCTTTTAGCTATTGAAATAACTGTTGTGGTTCCCAGAATATTCTCCTAGATATAAACATCTTATGCTTAGCTTCTTCTGATATTTGTAGTTGTGTTCACTCTTCTGGGGACTTTCCACTATTTATCCTCTAGTGCAGTGCTTGAAAGTATGATCTTTGGACCATTTGCATCAAAATCTACTTCTGTGGAATCAAAATGGTAGACTGAAACTGTACATCTAATCTTGCTCCCTGCTGAAACCTTATTAAAACTGCAGTGAAAACCCAAATGGACAAGGACACCGGGAAAGCAGACAACAGCAGCACAATTGAGAACATTGAGAAGCCTAAGAATGAGTGGAAATTAACCACAGCACCCGAGGCTCATGAATCCTGAGGTGGCAGAGGAAAAAACTGTGAACCAATCAGATTTACCCTATACATCCTCATAAAATCCAAGATTTGGCAATGCCAGGTATTTCTGGTCATTGGGATGCACGAGACATAAAATGTTGCTAAGAAGCCCCTCTCCCAATGCATGCTATTCACCTTGGGGCAAATTCTGAAGGTTCATAGTGGATGAGTTCTGGATAAAGCTGTGTTTCAATGTGGGAAGTTATTTTCAGTATTTCTCAGAAAAATTGTATGTTATTTTGAATCCGAAGTCCTGAGGAAAGTCGTTGGAAAAGTCAGGAAAAAAGAAAAAGAAATTATAATTTTCATGAGAATTAAAGCTTAGCAATCGATATTATTGATATAGTTTGTTCTAGGAACTTCACTTACATCAAGTGGAAGACAAGAGCAGGACATGCTGACACTGAATAGAAACTTAAGGTGCACATCTCTGGGAACTGAGACAGAGGCATGTAAGAGATAAACATCATAATCTAATCAACCAGTCTTGCTGCCATCGTGCAAATGTGTTTTTATGATCTACCTGCTGCTAACAGTGAGTTATTCTTGTAAATAAATAATAAGTTTATATGCATAGTGTACTTTGTGTAAATCCCATGAGTGATCCAAGAAATAACAAGTTTGGAAGCAATGTAAGTCCTAAAATTGACAGTACATCACATTCTGTATTGCCCCATTCCCCTTGCTATGAGATCCAAATGTAGTGTATGTAAATACTACCCAGAAATGTTTGTTGATGTTTTGAGTTTGGAATATTCACTGTAGACTGAAGTACTTTGTAAATACTTTGAGAAGAGTTGCAAGAGAAAAAGATATGAATGTTTTTGTGGAATACTTCAACATGAAATGAGAACATGGTCTAAAATCCAAATTAGTGAAAGCATATTCAATTCAAAGGCAAAACCAAAATCAGAGAAAGCAGGCAGAATAGCTTATCATTAAGATAGTAAACACGCTTATATGAAGCAACATACTGTGATACTCAATTTGAGTTTGGAGATACCTTTTGGTGTACTCTTAATTTGATAATTGTTAACATAAAATGAATGACTTTTACACTGGGAATGTTATGAAAAAAAGATCAAGATTATTGGAAAAGGCAAGGAATACTTAGTGTGTTTTAAGATTTCATTTTAAGAATGATAATTTGTAAATGTAGTATTATCTTTTTTTTTTTTTTTGAGAGATAAAGTCTTACTCTGTCACCCAGGCTGGAGTGCAGTGGCATAATCATAGCTCACTGTAGTGTCAAACTCCTGGGTTCAAGCGATTCTCTCACCTCAGCTTCCTGAGTAACTGGGATTATAGATGCCAGCCATCCTGCCCAGTTTATCTTTCAGTTTTTTTAATAATGATTTTTTTTGGCATTCATACTCAAGAAAACCATCCTTAATGAAGTTTGCAATTTGCAGACTAAGTGTGCCCACCGAATGCTCAGCCTTATAAATATGCCCACGCTGGGGCACTTGATTAGGAAATTTCAGGACACGGGGCAAAAAGATGATTCTGGAGTGAAAAAAAACAGGTCATGTGTAAAAGATCAGGAATCAGAATGGTTTTGGATTTCTCTGCAGCAACTTGCAAATAAGAAAACAGTGGAGCAATGCCTTTAAAATTTTGAGGGAAAATGATTTTTAATTCAGGATTATGCATATATATTGTTATATATTAGGGATAAAACTAATAAGAAAAGCAAGGGAATGATTAACACAGAAATCAGAATAATAGTTATTTCAGTGGAGGAAAGAAGATGGGATTGAGGGTTTCTAGGTCTTGGTAAAGATATTTTTAAAAAAATAATTTTTATTTTTTTGGAGCCAGGTTCTCACTATGTTGCCAAGCTGGTCTCAAACTCCTGGCCTCAAGTGATCCTCCTGCCTTGGCCTACCAAAGTACAAGAATTACAGGCATGAACCACCGCACCTGGCCCAAGATCTGTGTTTTAATAGTGGTGGATACATGGGAATTAATTTTATTCGTTTCTCTTCATATGCACACATATATATTTTATAAATTCTTATGTGTACAGTTATGTGCTGCCTTGTGATGTCTCAGTCAACATTGACAGAGGTCCCACAAGATTATACCATATTTTTTACTGTACCTTTTCTATATTTAGATATTTTTTGATACATAAATGCCTACCATTGTGTTATGGTTGCTTATAGTAATATGCTATGTACAAGTTTGTAGCCTAGGAGCAATAAGTCATATCATATAGGTGAGTGGTACACTCTATCACCTTAGGCTTGTGTAACACACTCTAGGATGTTTGCACAATGACAAAATTGCCTAACTATGCATTTATTAACACGTATCCTGGTACTTAAGTGACACATGACTATTTGATGCATATGAAAATACAAACTTAAAAAAGCTGGTTCTTACCTTTATACCCAGTGAATCAGAAACTTTCTAAATACTGCCTAAGAATCTGCATTATAAACCTTACTCAAAGGTAAGAATTATTATTCTAGTTGGTCTATTGTTCTTATTAAGTGTTACCCAGTATTACTGATGTGGTTTGATAAGCACATAATAAAGTGGAGACATTTCTTCCCTACCTCTAGTTACCATGCTGTTATGTATATAAGGAAATTATTCTCTGATCAGTTACACCAAGGTGACTCATAGTGATCCTTTATTTTTTCATGAGCCTTTAATACCTCATTTTAGTTTCTCTTAGAATATATTAAAAACCAAACCACAATGTATCTGCTGTTACTGCAGTGAAGTTGTAAAACGTGTGGGGTGGGATATTACATGTGCTCTAGCATTTACTAAAGCTGAAATACTTTTTTTAAAAATTAAAAAACAAATGGAGTGTTGTTCTTAAAGGTGACTGTGCTTGGGGCAGTAATGTCAAAAGACTCCTGTGTGACTTATATTTAATCATAATGAAACTCTGGCAGCTGCCCGACCATTGTTTTAGTGTCACTTGTATATTCCCTGGTGGAAAATCTAGTTTTTCAGCTCAGTTGTGAAACAAATATCATGAATATTAGCATTTTACTGTTTTGGAAAGGGCTTAGCACCTGAAGTTTCAGTGAAGATCTGATATCTAGTACTTTCTTTCTGACTTTGGCAAGTTATTTAACCTTTCTCAATTCTCTTTTTTTCAGTTTTAATTTGGGTCAGCAATAATACCTACTGGAGTTGGGAGGATAAAATGAGATAATTTATGTCAAGCATTTGCCACACTGCCTAGTTGTTGGAAATATTAGTTCCAGTCTATGAGCATCCTTTACTCAAGCCAGACATCTGGGAATAATCCATAAATTTTTTCTATTATTTACCTACCAAAGATCTGTCCATTTTATCTCCTTAGTGACTTTTAAAAAAGCATGAAGCATGACCCACATTTTATAGCAATTGGGCTTAAAGTATACCCTTCCGGACATATCTTGAAATTACTCATAATAAGTTGAATAGGTGTTCAACTAATACTCCATTGTTGCTTTATTTTTATTTTATATATATATATATATATATATATATATAAACACTGATTTTTTACTTTTTTTTTTTTTAGTTGGAGTCTCACTTTGTTGTCCAGGATGGAGTGCAGTGGTACAATCACGGCTTGTCACAGCCTCAGCCTCCTGGGCTCAGGTGAGCCTTCCACCTCAGCCTCTTGAGTAGCTGGAACTGTAAGCATATACCACCACACCTGGCTAATTTTTTGTTTTTTTGTAGAGACAAGTTCTCACTTTGTTGCCTAGCTTCGTCTTGAACTCCTGAACTCAGACAGTCTTTCCATCTTGGCCTCCCAAAGTGCTGGATTATGGGTATGAGCTGCTGCACCTGGCCAGTTTTACTTTCGTGTATTTTTATTTTTAGGCTTAGCATTTTCTCCTGTGAGTTCAGGCATGTAGGATATTCTAGTGAGAAAGTGTGTGCTTTGCATAGAGATACCTCAGGTTTAGATTTAAGCTCTGCAGTCTTATGACCTCAGGCCAGTTATGTACCTTTTTAAGGCTTGTTTTACCATATTTTTGAAGTGTGTTAACAATATTTATAGGGTTGTCACAATCATGAAAAGTGAAATTTATGTGAAAGAGCAAAAGACCAAAAAGAGCCAAGACACTATTCTAGAACAAAATGGAACAGTTTATTTTATCAGATACTAACTTTTAAAATAAAACTAGATTAATAAAGACAGTGTTGTGTTGATGTAAGAATACATTCTTGGTTCAGTGGAACAGTGGTACAGAGTAAGGAATATAGAAAAAGGTATATGCATATATAGATCATTTATGGTAAAGGTAGCATACAGGACAGTGGAAATGTAGTATTTCAGTAAATGGTATGGTCCTTTAGTATAATTGTGTGTGTGTGTGTGTGTGTGTGTGTGTGTGTGTGTGTGTGTGTGTGTAACAAAGTGAATAAAGAGTCCCATCTCATACCAGTCAATTGTGGATCTACCTGGACAATAAAAAGATTTTGGGAGATAATATAGGAAAATATCTATGTGACCTTACAGTGTGAAAAGTTTTCATAAGTGACCACAAAAAGGCATTAACCATAAAAGAAAAAAAAGATACATTAGGCTTTATTAAAAATGAGAACATCTATTCATCAAAAATCACCTTTAAGAGAGAAAGACAAACCAAAGAGTGGTAGAAGATGTTTGCAACATTATGGCAAAGGGATATAGGAAGGACTATAAATGAGTGAGGAAAAAAAAAATAGAAAAATGAGTGAGAGACTTGAATAGGCACTTCAACAAAAAGGATATCCAAATGGCAGGTCAAGAAAAGATGCCAAAGACCACAAGTCTTTAGAGAAATGTGAATTAAAACCACAATGGGGCTGGGCATGGTGGTTCACGCTTGTAATCCCAGCACTTTGGGAGGCTGAGGTAGGAGGATTGCTAGGAGTTCAAGACTAGCCTGGGGAGCATACCGAGACCCCATGTAAAAAAAAAAAAAATTAGGTGTAGTGACATACCCCTGTCGCCCCAGCTACTCAGGAGACTGAGAGGGGCTGCTGCAAACTTTATGATTATGCCACTGCACTCCAGCCTGGGCAACAGAGCTAGATCCTGTCTCAAAACAAACACAAAAACAAATCAAAATAAGCAAACAGAACCCCTTCCCTTCATAATGGCATGCAACCACTGCTCACCCATTAGAATATAAAAATGAGAAGGATTAGGGAAATTCTCATAACACTGTTGCTGGAGTATATATGGTATAGTCACTTTGGTAAACTGGTTGGCAGTGTAGAACAATACATGCACACTCTATGACCTTTGTAATTTCACTCCCACAGAAATGGTATGCATGTGTGAGACCAAGTATTATGTATAGGAATGTTTATAGCGCCATTTATTTGTGCTAGCTCCAAATTGGGGTAGTGGGGATTTCAATTGACAGTATAGTAGGTAAATAAATTATGGTACATTCCTACCTTGAATTACTATACTGTAATAAAAATTAATCAGCTCAGTTCACACAGCAACATGAATGAATCTCAGAAACTTAATGCTGTGCAAAATCCCCACACAAAAGAATTCATACTACTGTATATGATTCCACCTAAATTTTAAAATTGGATGTACTTAACTAGAGTGTTAGAAGTCAAGAGGATAGTTACTTTAGAGGCAGGAGGGATTAATGATCGGGAAGGAGGGGGAAGGATCTGCTAGGGTAATGGCAATGCTGTATTTCTGGAACTTCATGGTGGTTGCATGGGTGCTTTCTTTGTTATAATTTATTGAGATGAATAAAAAATTTCTTTGTGTGGTAGACGTTAATAGAAAAAGAAAAGAGCCACCCAGTTTCCATATTTAATGTGAGATTTTGCTTCTCACTACAATTTGTGAGCATTTGCATATATGCTTTGCCTATTAATTTATTTCGGTTTTGACTTAAAAATTTGATTGAACTTTTTAGAGATTAGTAGGGGCAGTTTTAGCCAACAAACATAAAGTGGCTTTGTCCTTGAAGATTTACATATTCCAACTGTTTGTATGACCCATGATGATCATTTTTTTTTTTTGAGTTGGAGTCTCACTCTGTCGCCCAGACTGGAGTGCAGTGGCCGCTCTCGGCCACCACAGCCTCCACCTGCTGGGCTCCGGCGATCCTTCCGCCTCAGCCTTCCAAGTAGCCGGAATTATAGGCATGCGCTACCACGCCCGGCTGATTTTTAAATTTTATTGTAGAGATGAGGTCTCGCTGCCCAGGAGGGTCTCGAACCCGCGAGCTCAGGCAATCCACTCACCTTAGCCTCCCAAAGGCGCGGGATTACAGGCTGAGCCACCGAGCCCGGCTGATAATTTTTAAAAAAAATATGGAGTCGTTTGTTCTGGGTCCAGTGTTGCTATGGTTTCGCTTTCTTAACTTACCATACTTGTAAAATGAAATATAAAGAACATTTGTCATTCCACTTTGTTTTTTCTTTAAAATGGGACTATTATGAGAAAATGTAGAAAGGTTAATATGAGCATTGAATATTAAACTGTAAATTTAGGATATATGTATGTATACACATGTGTGTGTATGTGAACCTGCCAACTTTTTTTTTTTTTTTTTTTAGTCGGAGTCTCACTCTCTCACCCAGGCTGAAGTGTAGTGGCAGGCTCACGACCACTGCAGCCTCGACTCAGGAAATCCTTCCGCTTCAACCTTCCAAGTTGCTGGACCCAAGCCTGGCTAATTTTTTGATTCATTGTAGAGACAAACTCTTGCCAAGTTACCCAGGCTTGTTTTAAAACCCTGAACTCAGGCAATCCTCTCGCCTCAGCCTCCCAAAACATTGGGATTATAGACGTGACCCACTATGTCCAGTTGCCAACATTTTTATAAAGCTGTTCAGGGCTTCTCTGCCAAATTTTTTTCTGGGATGTCACCAAAAATTATACTTGAAATCTGAGGCAAGAATGAGTCGGAATATGAATCTAGAGGATTTTTCTATGAGACAAATTAGGCTACTTTCAGAAACTCTTTTTTCGTCCTTTTATCATGGAAAACTTTATATATATACAAGATTAGAGAGCCTATCAGCTAGATAATGAACACCCCTGTTAGCTATCACTCATATTCAACAACTATAAGCATTAATTTATACTGATGTTGAAGTATTATTACTTATTGTGTGTAGGTTTTACATTACTTATTGTGGTTCATTATTTTTTCTCCAATTAAATAAATAAATTTACCACTAGGTGGTGCTAAATATTAAGAGCCTAAATTGGACAAGATCCTTGAAAACCATTGAGCATCTTGGGTTTACTGGCATAGTCTTGATTTTCGTCTTATTGTCATAAGTATACTTGAGCTTCATGTCGTAATTTTTTAGTGGAGGACACTAAAGAGTTAGAGGTTAAGTCTTTGCTTGTCCTTAGAATGCTTACAAAATGATGTTAAAGATACTTATATAAATATGTGCTTGATCTAGATCTACTAAATGCAAACTCAAAAGGACAAACCAAAAACATACCTAAAATAGTCCCAAGCCTTGGCATTTGTATACTTGAAAAGTAGGCTGATTCTAATCCTGCCCCCCCAATTCCTCACTTCCTGTTTAATTTCTCTTTCAACACATTTCTCAAATTTCTCTGATCATAATTTCTAAGATAGTTCTAATACTGAAATGATACTGTTTCTAATACGCTAACTAGATGATTCTAAATGTGTGTGACACTGCTTTCAAAATATCAAAGAAACTTCTGAGTAGGACGTATTGACTTAATTAAAACATTATCAGAATAGTTTAGCATTTGCTTCTTGTGGCTATGTAACCATGGTGCTGTCTGTGGTAGAGAGAGTCAAGAGGAAATCTAAGTAATCTTTCAAGACTGGAAATTGTACTAGGAGCAAATGTAAAACACACCCATGCTAATTAGTACTTAGAGAAAATGTCTTCACTTTTTTTTTAAAGAAACAAATAATAGGTTGACTCTGCAAATCCCACAGTTCGCTTTAAACAGACGTAATCCGCTCTGTAATTAATAAAGTGAATAAGACCTTCTAATTAAATCATAATAACTGCCTTGGTTACAGCTAGAAAAAGGGATGAATTTCTCCTATCAAGGAGAAATAAGCTGGGCAATTCTTTTTGCTGTGCTTTCTGTAAAATTCATCTAGTGAGGGGTATATGCGACTTTTTTCTGGATTTGATCCTAGTGTATCAGTGTGCAGGTTCATCTTTAAGGGTGTATTCTTTTATGAGTGTCTCAATTAATGTCTTTCCCTCCCACTCCTGTAATTTGGTGAAGGAAGTCAAGATATAATTGTAGCTTTTCTTACCCACACTTTTCTGAGTTTTCCCAAGCCCTGACGTCACTTCAGTGCTCAAATAAAGACCTAGGGAATGTGAAACTTTGTGGTTGAAAATTGCAAGAATGTTTATGCTAATAGAAGATTGTGATGAAGGATTGTGACTTTCAAATGTGCATACACTTTTCAGAATGGATGTATTAGCCTTTATGCAGACAGATCATTTGTGTGGTAGAAAAGTATGTGCTTGGTATAACCTCCAAGCAATATATAATTGTAGAAATTAGTTATTTAATCGGTAAGAACTGACAATAGACTTTAAAAATACATTCTAGTGTAGATTAGTGTCCTTGGAGTTCCAAAGACCATGTGCAAGTATGGCATACTATTTATTATGATTTACATCTTACGGCCACTAAAAATTTATACAAGTGATTAGCATAATAGAGTTGTTGGAGCTAGTTGGCTTATGGCTGGCTACTGGTGCATCAACTCTTTAAACACTTACTTAGGTTATATATAAAAGACATTGCATTGCTTTTGTCCTATGATTCTCAAAGTTACTATATAAATATTAGTGGGTGGCAAGTATTTATTGTCTATATTGAATTATAACAAGGAAACTTTGAATTATAACAAGGAAACCAGGGCACTGAGAGGTTTGTCATTTATACTTGTGAGCTGGGTTTATACTTCTGCATCTATAAGTTGTGTATCAATTTTCACATCTGAGATTTTTAAAAGTGATCTTGCCTGTAAGATCAAGTTGGTTGTATTGACAGCACTAAAATTGATCTAAAATTTCAGATTTCCCTGCTGGCTAAGTATTTATTTTTCATATTTTATGTGATTCTGTAACTTTTGTTTTGACTTTGCAAAGTCAGTTTTCTATAGATGTACATTTTAATGGTTCTGGATTTTCATCCTGTATTAATCTAATTAATTAGTGATTTTGATAATTTTTCTGATTGAGATTTACATAGGCATTTTCTGGTTTTGCCAAAATGTTTGAGAATGCGGAAGAGATACCTTTTCCTGCTGTAGTTCAGAAACTCATCTCTAAGTGAAATGAAAGAGCAACTATCTACCTTTATATTAGTCATCTGTACCAACTGGTGATTTTAGAAGCTCACTCACATGAGTGTTTCACTGTGTCCGCTTCAAAATGTATTTCCATTTCACAGCCCTTGTCTAGGGAATGTCCCCTTTATGTGGGAATGTTAACAAGTGATGAATATTTAAATAGAAATGTGCCACTGGAAGGTCTTTTTAAGGAAAAGAAGCTGAGGTGGGACACTGAGTGTGAGAGCAGTCAACCCTCTTCTTGGGGAATTTCAGAAATTTTTAGAAAAATTCTGAAAGCTTTACCATTCATTTCAATTGGAAGAAGCTGGCCATTATTATTTATGAAGTTTGGGAACTGAAATTTTAATCAAGTAAGTTTCCATAGAATGTAATATGCTTGATTAAAATTATGAATATTTTAAGCATAAGCAAGAATTTAGAGAATTATACAACAAATACCCATATACCTCTCATCCACTATCAAATTCTGATATTTTTCCATATTTCTCAGGCTTTTATTTTTCAAAGAAGTAAAACAAAATGGATACAGTTGAAGCACTGTATAATCTTCCCCAGATCTCTTTTTCTGTCTTCCTCCTGTCCTACTCAAAGATAACCACTGTCCTGATATATATTATTGTATATGAATGTAGCCAAACACAAGATAGTTTTATTTTCCATGTTTTCAATAATATATAGGAAGAGCATTATATGATACATAACATTTTGCAACTTGCTTTTCATTAGTTCAGCCTTGTGGTTTTGAACTATCGTTAGGTTGATATTTGTAGATTGGTCATTCATTTTGGCTGCTGTATAGTATTCCATTGTATGTTTCTATCACAGTTTATCTATTTCCTGATGATTGATTTTTGAATTTCTGGTTGATTTGCTTTTATAAACAATGGCAGTGAATGGTTTTGCAGAGGTCTCCTACTGGTGAGGGAGCTGCAGTAGGCTCTAATGTCTAGGATGTATACACAGAAATGCGATTGCTAGGCTGATGGGTGTATGCCTTTTCAGCTTTATTAGTATTGCCAAATTGTTCTCTGAAGTATTAGGATTAATTTATGCTCTCACCAGTATTATATACAAGTGTCTGGCCATATTTTGGTCACTCTTGGTATCCTCAGACTTACGTTTTTGGCATATAATCGGTATGTAATGACTTTTCATATTGCTCTAATTTGCTTTTTCCTAAGTATTAATGCGTATAAACACCATTCATTCATTTATTCATTCAGCAGATGAATTGAGGACTGCTCAGTCCCATATTCTAGTTCACTTCTAGTGAAAGGAAACAGAAAATGAACAGACAAGAAAATGCATAGTATCTTAGAGGTAATAAGTGCTGTGGATGGAGAGAGAAGAGAGCACGTGCCATGTGGATAACTGGCGGAAGAACATTCCAGGCAGAAGGAATGGCCAATGACAAGACCCTCACGTGGGATGTGCTCACAGAACTGCAAGGAGGCCAATGTGACTGGACTCGAGTGAGTAAGGGAAGGAGAAGAAGATGAGGGGAGAGAATTAATAGGGAGCCTTAGAGGCCATTGTAAAGACTGTCTTTCACCTTGAATAACTTATCTTTTACCTGAAATTTGAGGGTTTTGAGCAGAGGAGTGGCACAATTTTATTTAGTCGTTAAAAAGATCACACTAGTGTTGTGAGGAGACTATAAAGGAGGCTCAAGGAGGAAGCAGGGAGACTAGTTAGGAGGCCACTGCTGGGACCCAGACTAGAGATGATGGTAACTTATGGCTGTGGAAGATGAAGGTGGTGAAAGGTGGTCAGACTCTGGTTATATTTTGAAAGTAGAGTCAAAAAAATATGCTGATGTGTTAGCTATGGGATGTGAGAGAAAAAGTACAAGGTTTTTGGCATCGAAAGGAATCTGGGCCGGCCGCGGGGCTCGTGATGTAATCCCAGCACTTTGGGAGGCCGAGGTGCGAGAGATTGCTTGAGCCCAGGAGTTCGAGACCAGCCTGAACGATACAGATCTCGTCTCTACAAAAAATGAAAACCATTAGCTGGTCGTGCTGGCATGCACCTGTCAGTCTCCATTACTCCGGAGGCTGAGGCACGAGGATTGCTTGAGCCCAGGAATTGGAGGTGACAGTGCGCTGTGATTGTGCCACTGCAGTCCAGCCTAGGTGACAGAGTAAGGAATAAGACACTGACACACACACACACACACACACACACACACACACACACACACACATCTGTGGCAGAAGCAGGTTTGGGAAGGAGGGTGAAATCAGGAGTTTAATTTTGAACAAGCATGCTGCAGGTGCTGCTCAGCATTCAGATAAGATGTGTATTACTCAGGTGATAATACCAGCTTGGAATACAAAGAGGGTTGAGCTAGTGGTATAAATTCCAGTTTAGAGGAGTGGTTTAAAGCTGTGAGAATGCATGACAGAGTGAGTATGCAGATAGCAGAGAAGTCCAGGGTGAGCCTGGGGCTGTTCCACTGTGTAGAGGTCAGGGACAGGATGCTGACCAAGATAGACTACAGAGGATTGCTCAGTAAGGAGAACCAAGTGTGAGTGGTGTCCTGGAAGCCTAGGGTAGAAACTGTTTCAGAGAAAAGATTGGTCAGCTGCATGGAATGCTCTGACAGATTGAGTAAAATGAGTATACTGAGAATTGGCCTTTGGTTTTGACAATATGGAAGTTATTAAAGACTTTCACAGGAGCTGTTTTGGTGGAGTAGTGAGGAGCTAAAAGCTAAGGTGATGTAACCTCAAGAGAGAATGGGAAAACAGGAATTGGAGATAGCAAAAATAGACATGACTTTTGAGGACTTTCTTTCCAAAGGGGAGTAGAGAAATGGGACTGTTGCCTGAGGAAGATATGGGATTAAGAGAGTTTTTTTTCCTTTTTCAAAGATGGGTGCTATTACAGACTGTTTGGTGCTGATATGAAAATACTGTAGTACAGTGGGGGAAACTGATGATGCAGGAGAGGGAAGACTTGCTGGAATGAGGCTGAGTAGATGAAAGGAAATAGGATTGAGTATACACTGGAGGGACTGGTCTTAGTAGGAGCATAGAACGAACATTCATTCAGAGGGCATTTGGCACAAATGCAGGTAAATATATAGATTTCTATTCTTAATGAATTAGGAAACTAGATCATCTGCCGAACCTGAGGAGAGGAGAGGAGATGAGATGTAGAGGTAAGAAGAGAGGAAAAGTTGTGGCCTAGTCATCCAGGAGACTAGAGAAATGGCGTATTATTACAAGGCAGCACCAAAAACCAACTTGAGTCAGTGATCCTAAGGGTACAGTGAGGTTAGTTGGTAGAATTAGGTTTTTTTCCTTCAGCCAAATTCACTTGTGCAGATTAGGTAGAGAGAAGGATTTATCTAGGGTTGGGTGTGCCAGGTGATGACAGAGTAAGGGAAGCAAAATAGTTAAGGGCATATTCACAGGAGAGGAATTTTGAATTTGGATGGTGGATCATAGACTCTAAGCAGAGTGGACAATGAAAAAGCGGTAGGATCAATGGATTGTAGAACTGGTCTTTAAAAATGTTGGGGTGAAGATATTTGAGAAGGGAAATTGAAAAGATGGGGTATGGCTGGATAGTGGGCTGCTAGAAATTGAAATTATGGAGGGGGTCAACTTTCTGGTGGTGACAAGTTCTAGGATATGGCTGAGAATGAACAACTGGGGATAAGTACTGGATTATGGGAGGAGAGGATGAGGTCAAGGATTGCCTCTGCAGATATTAAAATCATCATGCATTTCGACAAGAGCAGTATTGGAGAGTGTCATAGCCAGGTCCTTAATCTTTAAAGATTAAGATTAGAGGTGTCCTTTTGATGACTGCAACAAGGAAGATTTGGGATGGTGCAGTCTAATAATGTGAGACTCAAAGTTGGAATTTTAGGGAGGCAGGTGAGATAGTTATTTGGAACTAGGGATGAGAAATGGGAACACCTACCCTGTCTTCAGGCCTAGGCGAAGAGCAGTGGAGGAGAGAAGACAGCCATGACTGAAGAGCCAGGTTTCAGTTGGCAGTGTCTTCCAACCATGGCTGCATGCTAAACTTGCAGAGGAGAGCTCGTAAATATACCATTTCCTGGTCCTAGCTCCTGGAGATTCTAACTCAGTCTGGGGTAGAACTTGAATATAGGTAATTAAAAAAACCCCCAGCTTTTGGATGACTATAATGTAGCAGCAATGGTTGTGTTCCAAGCAGGAACCTTCAGAATAGAGGTTGAGTAATTGGGGATGATAGATATGCATTTCTGAGGGAATAGGGAAAGGGAGTTGGGAATTTGGGAGGGTTGAGGCATCTTTTTCAAAATTTATTGGCCTTTTGGATTTCCTGACCTGTGAATTGCCTCTTCATACCCAGGACGCTTTTTTTTTTGGGGGGGGGG
>NW_007067532.1:62518-140564 GCF_000164805.1 Carlito syrichta
GCTCAGGCAGTCCTCTCACCTTGGCCTCCCAAAGTGCTGGGATTATAGGCTTGAGCCACTCAGCCCAGCCTTTTTTTTTTTTCTAATAGATGTTTGAGTTTTATTTTGGCTTGAGCTTTTTATTGAAGTGTTAGCGAATACTGAAAAGTGTGCACCTGCAAGCATCATGAAATGAGCACCCAGATCAAGAAAGAGAACATTACTAGCAACCAGAATTTGCACTTGCAGCTCCTTCTATTCACTGTGTTCTCTCCTGGGGAAGGTTTAATTTTTTTTTTTTTTTACTTGGCGAGACCTCATCTCTATAATAAATCAAAAAATTAGCCAAGATTTGATTTTAAAAAATAACTTTATTCTGCCTACCTTGAACAAAATAGACCACTTCATATCAAAGTGTACTTTATGCTATATGGTAAACAAAATAGTTCCAGCAATCATATTTCCTCTTATATGTATGGGATACTTAGAGGAGGGCTTGAAAAATCCAATGTAACACTTTTTTCATCTGAAAACTGGTCTGCTTGCAGTGCATTGTGGTTGGAGACACATGAGAGAGGGTGACCTTTTTTCTTGGGCCTTTTTCAGCTCTACCCCTATCTGAATAAATGAACTGTTTTGACAAGTTGAAATGTGCTCTAAGAAACAGGGCCTCACCCAGTTAGCTAAGTAAGTTTAAGACTTCTGCGTCTACCTGACTGTGGTTCTAAGTCTAGGGTTAGGGGTTGCAAAACAGTTATAATCTAGGTTTGAGTCAGGGAAGATCTCTGGGGAATGGTAACCATGCTTCTTCTTTGCTGTAAAATATTTTGAATAAATGTTAATTGTTAGATTTTGCTTTTGGCATTGGCAAGTATCAATTTCCAGTATTTTGACCACTGCTGTCAGAAAACAAAACAAAACTGAACTCTTGATCCACAGAATGAGCAACACAATGAATTTCATTTTTCGTTGACAGAAAGCTGGGAAGTAAAAGCTGGAGGGTTTTTATGACTATTGGGAGCAGAAATTACCAATTTATTTTATTTTAGCTTTATCTGTGTAACCTATTGGATAATAAGGCTAATTGAAATAACATAATAAACATAAAACATGTTGGAAAAAGTAAGGACAAAAATATTGCTTGCTTGCTTTCTAATAGTCATATTATTCTATATTCTCTAAAATCTTCAGTTTAGATGAATATCACAATATTGTTATAAGTAGATACATCAATAACTTATTAAGTTCCTTGAGTGAAATATGTTAATCCACATTTCAGTTTCTTTATACTGTACTGCCTGTTATAGTCATGACATAGCTCAGGTGCTTCTGTGATTTATGTCAGTGAACGAAGACAGTCTAGGATGTCGATGATCATATAACTAGTCCTTCTGTCTCTAGGCTACATATTCCCAGGGAGGCTTTGCCTTTTAAAAAAGTAATTTGAGTGAAAATGTTAGTGTTGCCTGGGGCTTAGGGGAGAGTGAGATGAATAGGCAAAGGAAAGAGGATTTTTTAGGCATTTTTGACAGCTGTTCTGTTTGATACTGTAATGGTGAATACATGTATATTGGTCAAAATCCACAGAATGTATAACATCAAGGGTGAACCCAATTGTAAACTGTGGACTTTGGGTGATAGTGATGTCAACGTGGGTTTATCAGTTGTAACAAATGTTCTACTTTGATGCAGGATGTTGATAGTGGTGGAGACTTTATGTGGAGTAGGGGGAGCTATATGGGAACTCTGTATTTTCTGGTCAATTTTACTATGACCTTGAAACTGCCTTTTTTTTTCTTTTTTTGAGTTGGAGTCTCACTCCTCGCCCAGGCTGGAGTGCAGTGGCATACTCACGGCCACCCCAGCATTGGACCTGTTGGGCTCTGGTGATCTTTCCACCTCAGCCTTCCAAGTAGCTGGAACTACAGGTGCTTGCTACCATGCCCAGCTAATTTTTTTGTTGTTGTTGTAGAGATGAGGTCTCGCCAAGTTGCCCGGGCTGGTCTTGAACCGGTGGACTCAGGCAATCCACTCACCTCGGCCTCCCAAAGTGCTGGGATTACAGGCTGAGCCACTGATCCTGGCGGAAACTGCTCTTAAAGATAGCTAAACAAATAAAAAAGTAATTTGCAGGCTTTCTTGATTGCTTGTTTCAGTGTTTAACAATACCTTCCAACAAAATTATTTTCTTATTCGTTAGAAATCTTTCCTTTGATGATATATGCCTGGTTGTTAATATTTGCTACCAGTAAAAAATATGAAAATAACTATTATTCTCTCAAATATTAGAATCGTAGCATTTTATAGGTGACATTTTACAAGTGTCTAGGTAACAAACCTAGATATTAGGAGGATTAGGATATCAGGGCTCAGGCCTCCACACTTCTAATTCATTGTTACCAGAACCACCATTTTGATTCCATGGTCGCTCTGTAAATGTATTTGCCCCTTGATATTCAGGGGGAGATTGGTTCCAGGACCTTCCTTGGATACCAAAATCCACAGACGCTCAAGTCCCTGATATAAAATGGTACAGTATTTGTATATAACCTGTACATATCATCCTGTATATTTTAAATCATCTCTAGATTACTTATAATAACTAATACAATGTAAATGCTATGTAAATAGCTATTATACTATATTTTTTAGGGAATAATGACAAAAAAAGAAGTCTGTACATGTTCTCTACAGATACTTTTTTGAGGAAATGTTTTTGATCCACAGTTGGTTGAATTAATGAATGCAGAACCTACAGATCCCAACTGTATGTACAACCCACGGAGGGCCAACTGTATATATTCTATTCCTAAATCCAGCTATGATAACCTTAAAATGTTGCCACCACATAATTTTATTTTACACATTCACTATTTAGAATAGAAGTTCATTCATTAAAAACTGTAACTCTCTTCTTACTGTATAAATTACCCAGGCAAGTTTATTTCTGAATTCTCAAAGATGCTATTAATTTTTATATAAACATTAATTAGAACCAAAAAAGACACCTGAATTATTATTTTGAAGGGAATTTCCCTTTACTTTTAGGTAGATTATAATTCTTTATTTTATTTATTTATTTTTGAGTTGGAGTCTCACACCTTTGTCCAGGCTGGAGTGCAGTGGCACGCATGCTCATGGCCACCCCAGCGTCGGTGTGCTGGGCTCGGGCGATCCTTCCGCCTCAGCCTTCAGAGTGGCGGGAACTACAGATGCGTGTTCCCATGCCTGGCTATTTTTTATTCTATTGTAGGGACGAGGTCTCGCCAAGTTGCCTGGGCTGATGTCGAACCCGCGAGCTCAGGCAATCCTCTCGCCTCGGCCTCCCTAAGTGCTGGGATTACAGGCTGAACCACCGAGCTCGGCTGATTAGAATTCTTTATACTTTTTAGTATTCTTCCGATAAATTTGTGTAATAATTATTCTTTCTGGAAAAAAAACTTAGGTACTATTTCTAGGGATTTTAAAGTTGCAACAATCGACATTGCTTCTTTTTATCTTTTTGCTTTCTTTTTTACAAAGTAAAAATTGCATAGATTTTTTTTCTATTTTTCCAACTGCTCTTTTTTTTTTTTTTAATTTTTAATTAAAAAAATTTTTTAATACGCGGGGTACAATTCAGGGTTAGTTACACAAATGTTCATTATGCAGGTACCCTTGTTGCTGAGGTGTGCCCACTCCCCAGGCAGTTTCCCACTACTGCCAATCCTGCTCCGCCCTCCCCTGGTAGTTTCCTACTACTGCCAATCCCTTTCTTAAAGTACTCCGATAGTTGTTCAAGGTCAGTTTATGAGTGAGAACATGTGGTACTCAATTCTTTGTTTCTGTGATAGATCAATCAGTAAGTATTATAGATTCTAAGTCCATTCAAGTTGCTGTGAAGTTAAATTGCATAGATTTAAGGTGTACAATATGATGTTTTAGTCAGTGGCTTTCCCTAAGTATTCACATTTCATGGATATTCTTATTTAATAGGGATGAACTATATAATATAGTTTGGTACTTTATTTTTAAAAAATTAGTGTTCAAAGATCATGCAGAATGGTAATTCATTTTATTTTTTTGTTTTTAAGTTTGTGTTGTAAGATGTATATTAATTTGTTGGTTTTATATATATGTATATATATGGTTGTGTTGTAAGATGTTCATTAGTTTGTTGGTTATATATAATTTTTATATATAATATATAATTTGTTGGTTTTAAACTTATAAATAATTTATAACTTATAAGTTATTCATCTTGAATGAAACTTTCTTAGGAACTGATGCCTCCGTCTTTCCCAATTCTTCTTCCCTAATACCAAAGATTGTCTTTCTTTTCCTAGTGGTATACTATTATTTTCTTAATGGTATAATATTATTTTACGTATTTTAATTGTTGGTATTATTAAAATATGTTACCTGTTGGCAGTTTTTACTTAAATGGAGTAAATTGAAAATTTAAGTGATGAAGATGCTATAGTCAGATTTTTTCCATATACTTATTGTTTTAAAGGTATCATTTATCTAACTTCAAAATAGAAAAGTCTATTTTTCTGTTTTCCATTCCCATGAAAAGATGAAATACTAAGCATTGGTTTCTTTTTCCCCTTTTCACTCCTATTGCATTACTTCATAGCATCTTTGGTTTAGAATAAACTTTACTGTATAATGAAGAAAATTTTAATTTACAGATGACGGTTATATATAATGTCATGTTGTTTGCAAATAGGGAAAATTTCACTTCCGCCTTTCTAACTTGCATGCACTTTGCTTCTTTCTCGTGTCTAACTGCTCTGGCTAGAACTTTCAGCACTATGTTGATTAGAAGGGCAAAAGTAGGTGTGTTTGTCTTGCTCCAGGTCTTATAGGAAAAGCGTTCAGCATTTCCTTATTCAGTATGATATTAGATGTGGGTTTGCCATATATGGTCTTTTTGTGTTGAGAAACATTACTTCAAATACCTAATATATTTTTAATCATGAAGAGGTGTTAAATTTTATCAAATACTTTTTTCTGCTTCTATTGAAATGGTAATATGGTTTTTGTCCTAGATCCTATTAATATGATGTATCAGATTTATTGATTTTGTACATTGAACCATATTTGCATCCCTGGGATGGAGCCCACTTGGTTATGGTGAATGATTTTATTTTTATTTTTATTTTTTTTGAGTTGGAGTCTCACTCTGTCACCCAGGCTGTAGAGCAGTGGCACGTTCCTGGTCACTGCAGCTTCTACCTGCTGGGCTCAGGTGATCCTTCCACCTCAGCCTTCCAAGTAGCTGGAACTACAGGTGTACGCCACCATGCCTGGCTAATTTTTTGATTAATTGTAGAGATGAAGTATCGCCAAGTTGCCCAGGCTGGTCTTGAACCCTTCAGCTCAGGCAATCCTCTTATCTCAGCCTCCCAAAGTGCTGGGATTATAGGCGTAAGCCACCATGCCCAGCCCATTTTAGTTTTTAAGAGACGTGGTTTTGCTATGTTGACGTCCTGCCTTGGACTCCTGGGCTCAAGTGATCCTCCCACTTCAGCCTCCTGAGTACCTGGGATTACAGCACACACTGCAATGCCTGGCTGTGAGTGATCTTTTAAATGTGCTGTTGGATTTGGTTTGCTATTATTTTGTTGAGGATTTTTGCATCTATATTCTTCAGGAATATTGTCCTGTTGTTTTCTTTTTTTGGTTGCGTCCCTGTCTGGTTTTGGTATCAAGGTTATGCTGGTTTTAAGGAATGAGTTTGGAAGAATTCAATTTTTTGGAATGATTTGAAAATAATTATTATTAGTTTGTCTTTAAATGTTTGATAGATTTCTGCAGTAAGGCGACTAGGTCCTGGACTTTTCTTTGATGGGAGACTTTGATTACTAATTTAACTTTATTACTTGTTATTGATCTGTTCAAGTTTTATTTCTTATGATTCCATCTTGGTTGTATGTGACCGAGAATTTATCCATTTATTCAGGTTTTCCAATTTGTTGGCATATAGTTGTTTATAATAGTCTCTTATAGTCCTTTGTATTTCTGTGGTATCAGTGTAACATCTGTCTTTTCAGATTTTATTTTATTTATTTGAGTCATCTTTGTTGATTTTACTTATTTTTTCAAAAAAATCCATCTCTTTGTTTTGTTGATCTTTTAAAAGTATTGTTTTAGCCTCTGTTTCATTTATTTCTGTTCTGATATGTATTATTTCCTTCTACTAATTTTGGGTTTAGTTTATTCTTGTTTTTCTATTTTTTTGAGGTGTGGTGTTGTCTGTTTGAGGTATTTTTTAATTCAGGCATTTATTATTATAAACTTCCCTCTTAAAAGACTGCTTCTGCTATATCCCTTCGATCTTTGGAAGATGACTGTGCTTACTGCTAAAACTACTAATGCCTGTATCCCATAGGTTTTGGTATGTTGGAGTCCATATTTCTTTGTCTCATGAAATTTTAAAATTTTATTTTTAATTTCTTCATTAACCTGTCAGTTGTTTAAGATCATGCTGTTTAATTCCCATGCGCTCCTACTCTTTCCAAAGTTCTACTTATTATTGATTTCTAGTTTTATTCCATTGTGGTCAGGAAGTGTACTTGATCTGATTTTTTTTTCTTTCTTTCTTTTTTTTTGAGTCAGAGTCTCTGTCTGTTGCCCAGGCTGGAGTGCAGTGGCATGCTCATGGTCACCACAGCCTCCACCTGCTGGGCTCACGTGATCCTTCTGCCTCAGCCTTCCAAGTAGCTGGAACCATCGGCACATGTCACCATGCCCAGCTAATTTTTTGATTTATTGTAGAGACGAGGTCTTGCCCGTATTGCCCAGGCTGATCTCGAACCTGTGGGCTCAGGCAATCCTCTTGCCTCAGCCTCCCAAAGTGCTGGGATTACAGGCATAAGCCACTGCACCTGACTGATTTTGATTTTTAAACTATTTGTTAAGACTTTTTTTTTTTTTTTTTTGAGTTGGAGTCTCACTCTCTTGTGCAGACTGGAGTGCAGTGGCCACTCCCAGCCACCGCAGCCTCCACCTGCTGGGGTTCTGGCGATCCTTCCGCTTCAGCCTTCCAAGTAGCTGGAACTACATACAGGCGCGCGCTACCACGCCCAGCTGATTTTTGATTTATTGTAGAGATGAGGTCTTGCCAAGTTGCCCAGGCGGGTCTCGAACCCTCGGGCTCAGGCAATCCACTCACCTCAGCCTCCCAAGGTGCGGGATTACAGGCTGAGCTACCTAGTCTGGCTAAGACTTGTTTTATGGCCTAACATGTGGTCCATAGTCGAGAATGTTCCATGTACTGTTACAAGAATGTATATTCTATAGCTTTTGTTATTTATTTATTAATTTATTTATTATTGTATTTTGGTTTTTTTTCTGTAACTTTGAATGGAATATTTTGTAAATGTTAGGTCCATTTGGTCTAGGGTACAGTTTATTTCTGATGTTTCCCCGTTGATTGTCTGTCTCATCTGTCCATTGCTGAAAGTAGGGTCTTCGAGTCTCCATCTGTTACTGTATTGCAGTTTGTCTCTTCCTTTAGGTCTATTAATATTTGCTTTATATATTTAGGGGTGCTGATGTTGGGTGCATATTTATTTACTATTGTTATATCTTCTTGCTGTATTGATCCCTTTGCCATTTTAGTACGGCTTTTTTTGTCTCTTTTTATAGGTTGGGCTTAAAGTCTGTTTTATCTTATATGAGAACAGTTCCTCCTGCTCTCTTTTGGATTCCACTTGCATTGAATATCTTTCCCATACCTTCACTCTTTGTGCGTCTTTATGGGTTAGGGTTCAGGTTAGGGAAACAAAGAGTAGAGTACCACATGTTCTCACTCGTAAGTGGACCCTGAACATTTACCATCATATTATAAGAAAGGGATTGGCAGTAGTGGGATACTGCTGGGGTGGGGGTGGGGTGGGGCGACAGCATCAATAAGGGCACCTGATCTCAAACCAGGCAAAGTGGAGACAAAAGGGAGGCCCAAACTTTACCTGTATGATGTCCACTTGTGTACCTAATCCTGAGTTGTACCCCACATCTTTAAAATAAAAAATACATATAAAGAATCTGCTGTGGGATGGAGGCTACCGAGCCCTACCCAGTGGTCCAGACATGCATGCTTCCCAGCAGTTTCTTGTATGTTGGGGCAGTTCCCTGTGTGCAACTAGAGGGGCTAGAGCTGAGATGGGATCTTTCAGGCTATGCTGTGGGACAGAGAGAGGCTGGTGAGTCTGCGCTGGTGGCCCAGGTGGGTGTGTGTCCCCCCGCAGTTCCCCCTCACAGGTGGGTTAACTCCCCAACTGCAGCAAGAGGGGCTGGGGCTGAGACTAGGCCTCGGGAGCTGCTGAGGGACAGAGGCTGGTGTGACTGTCATGAAGACTCTGAAGGATGAGTAATTCCCAGGCTATGAGATTGGGTGTATCTCCTTCTGGGTCTTTGTGTGATCCATACAATCTGGGACCTTAGCTGAGGGGAGATGGAGCCAAGTTACAGGGTAACTTCCAGGTCCACTGTTAAGACTGCTGGCAGATGAGCCTTTCTGCTGAGGCATTGGTGTGCGTGATCCTCTTGGACCCCTTGGTCAGATGATTTTGGTTGCTAACTGTTGGGAGCCAACATCTATAGCTACATGGCTGAGGCCTGTAAAGGCCCATCTGGAAGATCGCCTCTGACATAGGATATCAGTTATACCTATGATATTGGCGTGTGATTGGTGACCAGTGTGCATACATGGCAGTAAAGCTTATAAGTAAATCTCAATACACCTGATGGAAAGTGCATAGCAGAATTATTTCTCTCTGTCTTTCTAAGTTTTACTTCTTTCTAGATATTTTTTAACTTCTATTTCCTGGTAGACTGGGTAGTCCGCTCTTGTTCCCGAAAGCTGTTTCCCCTAGGGCTAAGATTAGAAACTAAATTACCATGATAGTTTTGTCGCCCTGCCCCTAGCCAGGCAGAATGTTTTTCTTTTGTTTCGTTAATTACCGAAACTCTGTCTGCTTCAGCCCATGGCTGCCATCTTGGCAAACCTGCATTTCCTTGTTCAAGAGTGTGACAGCTACTATTTGATTTTTAGAGTAGACTTGTTAGGATAAAATATATACATATACACTCATAGCTGCGTAATCTATGCTTGCTGTTTTGTTTCCTTTTGCTACATTATTCAAGTGTAATAGTTACTATATGATTTATAAAAGAATTAACGATAAGGTATTAGCTTAATAGGATATAGCATAGTATTAAAGTCCAATAACTAGATCATATGAAAATTAAAGTTTAGACATATGAAACATATGAATTATAGTAAAGTTTGGTAGTTTAAGAATAAGTTTTAACTGAGTTATAAGGCATTACGTTAAATCATAATAAGTTAATAGTATAACTGACAGTTAAGTAATTTAACTAAACTTATAGATTATAGTATAGTGTTAAGTTGATAATATTAATTGTTAAAAATATTGGGAATCAGTGAACTTGGATTGAACCTAGAGTTAACTCAGGAAAGTTTTTTGTATTAATCAGGGTATAGAGCAAAGAGTATAATATGAATGATTCATTGAACATTATGGAAAACACTTTGAACGATTTGTATTGAAATTATGCACCTGTGACCTTAATGTAAGCACGGCAGGCATCATGGAATTTGAATTGTTTGCTTGGAAATTGCAGATCTCGTGGTGGTCTTGTGATGCATAGTTTGTAAAGCACGAAACTTGTACGCCCCCAGTGAGTGATTATCACATTGCTGGAGGGTATAGAAAATGGTATATAAGTTGGAAAAGGTTTGAATAAACTCGGCTCCAGTCCTGGCCAGACTGTTCCCAGAAGACCTGCCTCCGAGTGGTCTTCTCGCTGTCCAGATTCTCTGGTGCGGGTCCTAACCCACCCTTGGTCAGTGCTGGTCACCGACAGCTAACTCCAGGCTAACAGGGCTGTGGCTAAACAGAGCTGTAGCCAAACCCTTTGGGGAATGTGGTCATTCTTGAGTTTGAAACTGGGAGCACAATCAGCAGGCTGCTACTTGGGCACTGGCTCACACTCTCAAAATAGTCTTCCTAGGTCTTGGGCTCTATCTGGGTTTCACAGCCACCTACCTGAATCCTGAGGCTCTTCACAAAGAGACTTTCTATGGCTGTATGTAGAATTCTTGTTGTTATGGGGAGGTTATGAGCGAGTGACCTGTTCTTGCTTACATCCTAAGGTAATTTTTTATGTGACTAGGAGGCTTGAATTCTCCCAAAGTTTTTGTCTCCTCAGCATATTATATGTTAGGGTTACTAGAAAGTCAGACTCCATGATTCTGCCTTTTCTGCACGTGCTTACTCCTTGACAGGAAAATCTTTTATTGATGATATATATATTTTTGAGTCACTATAAAGTGGGCCCTCCTTCCTGCACTGTTCAGTAATTTCTCAGGTATAGGGAAGAGGATATTCCAAATCTTTGTAGATCTGAGGGACATTAGTCAGTGTCATTCTTATAGACAGTGTATCGAGTCTTGCTTTTTTTTACTTTGATCCATTAGGATATTCCCTGCCTTTTAATCATAGTGTGTAGACAATTTATATTTAATTATCCATATGATCAAGTTTAAGTTTACCATCTTGTTTTTTGTTTTCTATGTGTCTCATCTGTCTTGGTTTCCCTTTTTCATATTTTCTGCCCTCTTTTGGATTAATAGAGTATTTTTAGTGATTCCACTTTATCTCCATTATTGTCTTACAAACTCTACCTTTTGTTTTATTTATCAAGTTAGTCACTATCTTCCTTTAAGTAATATACCATTTCACACAAAACCTTACAACAATATACTTCTGTTATAACCCCTCTGTCTTTTGTGCTATTTTTGCCACATATTGTATTTCTATATTTTATAAACTCCATTATACATTATTAACAAGTTTACTTTAAACAGTTGATTAACTTTTAAAGAGCTTAAAAATGAGGAAAAAAGTCTTCAACATGTATCTACATCTGTCACTGTAGGCCTCTTTGTTGCTTTTTGTAGTTCCAAATTTCTCTTTGGTCTTATTTTCCTTCTGCTTGAAGAACTTTAATATTTTGCGTAGTACAAGTCTGTGTTCAGTGAATTCTCTTAGTTTTTGTTTGGAAAGTATTTATTTTGCTTTCGACTTTTGAAAGTTATTTTCAAAGGCAGAGAATTGTAGGCTGACAGTTTTTAAAATCTAGCCCATCATTCTGTCCCTGAGAAGTACTTTTTTGACATACAGGCTGATTTCCTACTTTGTGAAAATTCTCATTTCTGACCACTGAATCCCAGCAAGATTCTCCACCTACATGCATACACCAGATTGCAGTCGGTCTCTCTGCTTTGCCTTAATACACTCACATACATAGAAGAATTCCTTCTTTGACAGGATGGTCTATATGAGCCTTCTGAAGGAAAAGACCTGGTACCTCCCGCTTGGATGACTTTTCCATGCTTAAGCGAATTTGTATTGTTCTTGAGTTTCTGTGCCCGAATGAAATCACTAATTTCTATCTAGGTCGAGGAGGTCAGTTAGGATGCTGTAGTCCAAGCAAAGTAATGATGGTGTGAGTTATAACCGTGCTAATTGAGGTGGTTTAGCTAAATAATGAAAAGACTGAGAAGACTTGAAAATATGTTGTAAGAGAAGTAACATAGAGACTATGATGCAACCAGTGCCAGCATCTGTTTGTTTCTTCCTTTGTGTCATAACACCCAACAATTAGGTGGTCACATTGTTGCTCAATTAAAAAAAAAAAAAGATTGCATTTTCAGGTTCCTTTTGTAGCGAGATGTGGCTATATCGTTATATTCACATAAGTGAAATGGAAGTGGAAGCACTGTAGGAACATTCTAGCAAGTGTTACCAAAAGGATTAAACCCTGCCTTACCAACTCTTTCCTACTAGCTATTATGTACGTGTTGAAAATGGCAGATCATCCAAACAGAAAGAGCCCCTGACATGCTTTTTTTAGAGAATACATTACATTTCTATCTTGTGTAAGCCATTGCTCTTGTTCTTGTTGTATGTGGCTGTATGCAGCTGAGTCTAATCTTGACTAATGAAGGAAGCATGATAAAGAGATTTTTAATCCTATAATCTGAGCAAGTGACAATGCACTTGGTAAAGTTATGGAACACAGAAGAAACAAACAGATTAAGGGCTCTTGGAGGTAGACAATCCTTGAAACAATTGTATATTTAAAATGGATAAATCTCTTCAGTTAAATTTTTAAAAAAATCATAAAATATTCAAGCAGTATTTGAATCTTTTTTGGTTTTCTGAAACATGAACATTAATCTCATACACTAATTACTTTAGGAATTTGACGACTTAGTCATATCATAGTGGAGTTCTAAAATATCAAGGCTCTCTGCCTCATATTCCTCTCTGTTAATGCAGGTATAGGTTTTCAGAACATTCTTGAATTATAAAGATTTGTTTTTAAGGTTTTGGGATCCTCAAAAGATACATTGAAATAAAACATGGAAGGAATGCATGATATGTATTTATGAGGTGCTACTTTCTTTTTAGATTAGGTCTTTAGCCTCAATCACTAACTATTAAAGAACTTTTGTCATGTGTTTTGGACTTTCATGTCAAAATTATTGTTGAACATAACTAGAGAAAATTAAATTCCACTTACTTTTTTTGCTTTATTTATTATCATAAAACTTTCAAATGCCAGTAATTTTGCAGTATCTATTTCACTCTGCTTTTTAATTCTTTAAGTTATTCAAAGAATTTTTAGGATGCAGGTATATTTTTATATATATTTATTCTTTTCTTCTGATCTTTCTCCCTCAGGACAAATATGATGAATTTGTGGTGGTAGTTTTAAGTTTGAAGCCATCAAGGAAGTGCTTTAAAAATATCTTAGGCAAGCTTGTTATCTTTTTGTCTGACAGTAATGAGAACTGAGGTCTCTTTTTATGCCTTTTAAAAAATGTCTTCTCTATATACTGGCAAACAAGTTGGAATTTGAATGAACCATGAAATCTTTCATGGCAATGACTGTGGGAGAGAATAGGAAACTCCAGGGCACATTCTGAGCTAGGGCTGATGTAATGCAGCCTGGGGAAGCTGTGGTCTGAACTCAGGTAGCTTTGAGGAGGTAAGTTAATAGCAGAGGATACTGCCAGAAACAAGCATGGATAAAAGAAGAAAAGAAATGAAAACAGTAAGACTATTGATAATGAAATACAGGAGGGAATAGGATTTGGTACCTCTGTGGGAATCCTTGGAGCCCAAAGGCTCTAAAAGCTGAGACTGCTTCATTTTTCCTTTGATGTATAGTCATTGAAAAACAATAGTAAGACACAGCTAGTATCAACATGGAAACTCACCATATTATATCGATGTTGATTTTTTAATACCTGAATTATAGGTTAGTGTCATGTACATAGTTTTTTTTCCCTCCTCATTGAAAACAAAGGCTAGCATACTTTGAACTAACTTGGCAGCTTTGTGGCTGTAAAGATAAATATAGCCCTTTTCAGGTGGCTAATTCATGAATAATCAATGAGCCAGCAAAGGACAAAAAGTGACATATGGCAGCCTGGTGTGGATTAAGTGTAACTGTCGTGTTTCCCTTGCCACCTTTTTCTCTTCTCTAATGCATTGAAAAAAACAAAACCAGGCTCATGTAGCCAGAAAACAGTACCTCTGGAAAAATTTACTTAAGCAAAGTGTTGACAGGAGAGTTTATTCATTAAATGTTTCATCTGCTGTTTGGTTGTTTTAACAGCCCAGTCCAAGTTGTTTCTGTTCATTGAAATCTTATTCAAAATGAAAATTTTGAATTCTCGAATTAGCAGTTTTATTTTTTAAAATTACTACTAAACTAATTTCCAAGTAAGTAATATTTATTTTATTTTTATTTTTATCTTTTAGTCGGGATCTCATTCTATTGCACAGGCTGGAATGCAGTTGGCACGATCATGGCTCACTGCAGCCTTGACTTTCTGGACTTAGGCTATCCCCTCCACCTCAGCCTCCCTAGTAGCTGGGACTACAGCATGCGCCACCATGCCTGGTTAATTTTTTGTAACGATTAAGTCTCGCTATGTTGCCCAGACTGGTCTTGAACTCCTGGCTTCAAGCAGTTCTCCTGCCTCAGCCTCCCAGAGTACTGGGATTACAGGGGCATGAGCCACTGTGCCTGAATATTTGTCTGTAAATGAGCAACAAATGCATCATAGCTAATTGCTTTCATGCATTCACTTAATGCATAAACCGAAATAGAAAGCACTCTTGAATTTTCCTTTTGTATCAACCAAGGATTTGTTAAAGATACTGGTTTTTTAACTTTAGTTTTTTTAAATTTTAAAACAGAGTTTATTAGTGAGAAGTAGAGAAGGAAAAAGGAAGATTCATGGCAGAAAGACCTGCCATGGGCAAGTTTCTTGGAAAAAAAAAAAAAAGCCACCTTTATTTTATTTTATTTTTTTTAACAAATAACCATCAGATTTAATGGAAATGTTTTTACAACAGCATTCTGAGGAACTGCTAATGGGGAGGTATTTGTTTGCAACCAAGTAATAACCCTTCTACTTTAAAAACATTGGTCTTCCTTGGCAGCTAATGAAGTCAACCTTCATTTAGTTCAGTTAGACAGTTTGCACCTTGCTCTTATCTGACTTTGTCTCAGGACTCTGATTCTGAGAGATTTAAAATTGGAGAAGCTCTTCATAGCCTAATTCTCCAGCTCTCTCAGTCCCACTCCAGTCTTTCCAAAACATTTGAAATTGGCAGAAGAATTGGCACTATGTTTTGATTAAGTACATTTGCTATAAAGAATTAATATTTGTTTTGAATAGTGCCCCAACTACCCTCACTACCCTTCTCACCACAAACATAGATTCTGGAAACTTGCTGTTAGAATTGCAGATTCCCATCTGAATATGAAAAACTTGATTTATTGATATATCATGTGGATCTTGTGGGCATTTTAATGACACCTCAGAAATCAAGGTCTGATTTGGGTTGGGTCTGTAATTAATGTTGGGCGTCAGATGACGGTGAGATGCTTGAAGTCAAGTCTGTGAGAGAAGGATGTCCATAGGATATTCTTTTTCCTCTTATAGAATATTTACAATGGTTATGTGATGAAACTTGCCACCACTGGGAGTGACCTTGATGGAAAGGTTGTAAGAGACACACTTTAAAATTTTTCTTGGTAGAGAATCCTCTCAGTGTCGTCACTAAGGAAGATGAATGTGAGTTTCTTCAGAACTCAGTCTCTCTTCCTGTGGTCCCTCTGCGTATTCCACATTCTGCGTGGTTTACCGGCTACTTCAGATCTGGTCAAGAACATGGTGGTTATGCCACTTTTTGAGCAATGAATCAAGTGTGGTGGCTAAGCGCATGCGCTGTGAATTTCTTCTGTAAGATGGTGGCATATTATATTTTCCAAGGATGGCTGCACTTTCAATCCCTTGTTCGTTATAGTCCGTGGGTACTTTGCATTTCCTTTGGCCATGTTCTTTGACCGTGACACTCCTCCACTGACAGGGAGGTCTCTGTCTTCTCTTGAATCTGCACAGGCTGTTGATTAGCTTATGACCAACAGAATGTGGTGAAAGTACTGCATGATGACTGACGATACATCAGAACAGGCAAAGCAGCCTCCACCCTGTGTTCCAGGACGCTTCCTTTTGGATCTCTGTGCTGCCATGTAAGATGTCCTGCTATTCAGAAGCCGCCCTGCTGGTGAGAGAGAATAGGCCACAGAGAGAGGCTGTATGTGGACAGCTTTAGTTTAGATTCTAGCTGGTAGCAGCATCAACAATCGTATGTGTAAGTAAAGATTCCCCAGACAACTCCAGCCTCCAGCCATTGAGTCATCCCTAATTGTTGCATCTTCTCAGTTGTGGCTTTAGGTGTTACACATTACCTTTGGGTATGCTGTCAGTTTTGGACCCACAGAATTCATGAGTGTAATAAAATTGTTCTTTTTTTTTTTCTGAGTTTAAATCTCACTCTGTCTCCCAGGCTGGAGTGTAGTGGCACGCTCACGGTACCTCCAGCCTCTACCTGCTGGGCTCAGGCGATTCTTCTGCCTCAGCCTTCCCAGTAGCTGGAACTACAGGCACACATCACCATGCTCAGCTAATATTTTGATTTATTGTAGAGATAAGGTTTCACCAAGTTCCTTGACAGGTTTTGATACCCTAGGTTCAGGCAATCCTCTCGCCTCCGCTTCCCAAAGTGTTGGGATTACAGGTATGAGCTACCACGCCTGGCTGATAAAAATTCTTTTTTCAAGCCATTACATTTTGGTGTAATTTGTTAAACACCAAGAGTGACTGGAATAAAAACCTTGGCAGATTCTTAACTTTTGTGCCCTTTAGCTTCCAATCTTTAAAATGGTAATAATAATGGCGCTCCTTTAGAGAAATGAGTTAATACATAGAATAGTACCTGGCACATAGTAAGGTTCACTAAATTCTAACTATTCACTAAGAGAAATTCATTAGACTACTAAGTTATGTTAGAAATAGTGAGCTCAACTTGACTTCACTAATGAAATGTTCATTATAATATGTAAAAAGGAAAAAATCCAATTATACAATTTTTCTTAATTTGAAATTTGTTCCACATTTGAGGGGTTGGAATTCTGGTATTTGTTCTCAAAGTATCAGCTGGAATGGTTTGGATATATCCTCAAAATAACCCTAGCTTTTCTTATTTGCCTATTTATAGCTATCTATGAATTAAATTATATGCTTTTAAAACCCATTTATTTAATTTCCTTCGGTTGTGTTCTAGAATAATAAATTCTGTGTGTTTACTGAGTAAAATAGAGTAGAGCTTTAAAAAAACATTCCTAAAATTATCACTTTCACACTTTTAAGTAATACAAAAAAGAAATTAGTATTTACGTCATCATGTATTAAACATTATCATAGGTCTCTATACATTTTAGATGTTTACTATAATTACAGATCTTGATCTTCATCTTTATGTTGTAAGAGTTCTAATTATTTTACTCTTTGTTAATCCCTGTCACCATGACATTTTAGTTGACTGTTCAAATATAGACATTAAATGATCAGTTTCTTTGTTTAAAAAGTGTACTTATTTAAAAATATTTGGTCGGACATGGGGGCTCACTTCTGTAGTCCCAGCACTTTGGAAGACCAAGGTGGGAGGATGCTTTGAATCTGGGAATTTGAGACCAGCTTGGACAACATAGCGAGACCTTGTCTCTACAAAAATTTAAATAGTTAACTGAGTGTGGTAATGCCCACCTATAGTCCCAGATGCTCAGGGGGCTGAGGTGGGAGGATTGCTTGAGCCCAGGAAGTCAGGGCCACAGTGAGCTGAGATCTGGCCACTGCACTCCAGCCTGGGTGACAAAGCAAGACCCTGTCTGTAAAAAAATGAATACATACATAAACAGACATTTACTTTAGGCTAGCCATGTGTGATATGCCTTCCTCCAGTTTTCCATTAAAATACGCATAGTTCCATAACAGCACTAAACAATCAGTCATTTCTTAATTTTAGAGGTGTTTCTACTAACTACTGACTATGTTGAAGTTAGACTAAGAAAGTCTTAGTCGTCTGTACTTTGAATTCTGAAACAGAAGATTAAAATTAGGTGGGAAGTGGGCAGGAAGAGGCTTTGATCAATTCCTATCGTTTATTCCATACCTTGGAGGTCTAGGTCACTGTGAGTGACTATTGGAAACTTGTACTATTTCCTTCATACTGTGTTTCATGACATATTACAGGCCTAATAACCTGCTTAGAGATTTCTCTATCTCACCCATTCCTTTCACCTCTAAGCCCACATTCCACACTGTTCTTTGTATATCTGTTCAGAGATTAAGTTTCCAATATCCAATATGGAAGAAAATGAAAGGAAACTGTTAGGGTATTGCACTTCAGGGATATGATGTAGCAGTAGATGTGGTGTTAAGAAGAACCCTAAAAGAAGTGTGCTTTTGGGGTTTCAGGGTATCATTTACTTCGGGGTTTCGGGATGTCTGTTTAAAGACAAGTTATAGAATTTCCTGATGATATAGGAGTAAATTTTCATAATACGAGAAGAAGAAAAAGCAGCCCAACGTGGTTGAACCACCTGCTTAGTTCTGTAACTTCAGCTATGGCCTTGGTACATCAGCCTCTACTCTTAAAAACTGACCAAATTAAGATGTGAGCAATTTTCACCACCCAAATTGATAGTGATGGGAATCAAGGGTAATCTGCATACCTTGCCATTAAAAATTGTGCATTTTATTTTCACAAAGATAGTAATTTTCATGGAGACTGAAAGAAATCTGAATACTAGAAGGGAACCATTATGTAAAATAAGGAAGAAAGTCTTAAAAGTATTCTGAATATGATTTATTATGGCATACAAAAATGTTTTAGAAAGTGTCAGATTTTCTTCTTAGAGCAAAAAATATTACCGCTAGGAAACCAAATCAGAATGTAATAAGAAAAATTCAGAATGAGATTTCTTTCTTTCTTTTTTTTTTGTGAGTCAGAATCTCACTCTGTTACTCAGGCTGGAGTGCAGTGGCATGATCATGGGTCCCTGCAGCCTCCATCTTCCGGGTTTAAGCAATCCTCCTGTGTCAGCCTGCCAAGTAGTTGAGACTACAGGTGTACACCACCACACTTAGCTAATTAAAAAAATTTTTTTGTAGAGACAAGGTCTCACTATGTTGCCCAGGTTGATCTCGAACTTCTGGGCTCAAATGGTCCTCCTGCCTTGGCCTTCCAGAGTGCTGAGATTACAGGCGTGAGCCACTGCACCTGGCCCCAGAATGAAATTTTAAAAGTAACTGGGAAGAAGAAAAACAAAGAAAAACAAACAAAATGAAAAAAACAAACAAACAAACCAAAAACCCCAACAATTTGAAAATGTAATAACAGAATAAAAAGTCTGTAATGGCAGTGGCAGATAGCAGAGCTCATCCTACAGAAAATGGAATCAAGTATTTATTTGAGATTGTTTAGAATGAGGAGAAAGTGATAAGGGTAAAAATGTCTGATAATGAAGACAGAGAGAAGCACCTACTGATGAATAAGTTCTTAAAGGATAAATCAGAACAAACAGAACAGAAGCAAAAAATAAAAGCAGAAGAAAACTTTTTTGAACTGAAATAGTTCTGAACCTTTAGGTCCAAAGTATAGGCTTCATTGTAGACAGAATTAATCAAAATAAGTCCTCATCTGTCTGAATTCTGGTAACATAATTTTTAAAAGATAAAGGGAAAAAACTTAGATTCAAAAACAAATAGTCTACTGTAATGATAGAGAAGTCAGCCTTCACACACATTTCTTTTTTTCCTGAAATGCATTCATTGGGCTTCTTAAATCTGTGGTTTGTTAATTTCATTAGTTCTGGAAAAACCTCAGCCATTATCTTGTGAAATGTTTCTTTCTTATCTCTGCCATTCTCAGTTTATTCAGTTTGAAACTCCAGTTAAGTACATGTTGGGCCTTCTATATTCTTAACATTTCTTATGCGCTCTTCTATACTAACTATTTTATTTGTCTATGTGTCCTGCATTGTGTATGGTTACTTCTAGGGGTGTGCTGGTAAAATGACTCTCCAGGGACAAAGAAACCCTGATTTGTAGTATTTGTTAATTTTCATAGTATAAATATCCTCATCAAAGGTAGTTTCAGGCAACCAATATGATTTCACTCATATATTCTGGATATTAGCCCCTCATCATGTATATAGTTTGTAAATGTTCTCTCCCATTCAGTGGATTACCTTTTCATTTTGTTGATTATTTCCTTTGCTGTGCAGAGCTTTGTAATTTAATGTAGTCCCACTTGTTTATTTTTGCTTTTGTTGCCTGTGATTTTGGTGTCATACTCCAAAAGATCATTGCCAAGACTAATCCAAAGGAGTTTTTTTTCCCTGTGTTTTCTTCTAGGAATTTCAAGTTTTCTTTCTTTCTTCTTTTTTTTTTTTTTTTGAGTTGGAGTCTCACTCTGTCGCCTAGGCTGGAGTGCAGTGGCATGCTTGTGGCCACCGCAGCCTCCAACTGCTGGGCTTAGGTGATCCTTTTGCCTCAACCTTCCAGGTAACTGGAACTACAGGTGCATTACCACGCCTGGCTTATTTTTTGATTTATTGTAGAGATGAGGTCTTATCAAGTTGCCCAGGCTGATCTTGAACCCCTGGGCTCAGGCAATCTTCTCTCTTTGGTCTCCCAAAGTGCTGGAATTACAGGCTGAGCCACTGTGCCTGGCCAGGAATTTTAAGTTTTCATGTCTTACATTTAGGTCTTTAATTTTTCTCATTAGTTTTTGTATATGATATAAGTTAAGGGTCCAATTTTATTCTTTTGTATGTGGATATCCAGTTTTCTCAGTACCATTCATTGAACAGTATATACTTACCCATTTTGTGTCCTTGGAGGCTTTGTTAAAGATTAGTTGACAATATGTATGTTGTTGATTTCTACTCTGTATTCTGTTCCATTGGTCTATGTGTCCGTTTCTATGCCTGTACCATACTGTTTTGTTTACTATAGCTATGTAATATAGTTTGAAATCAGAGGATGTGATGCCTCTAGACTTTTTCTTTCTCAGGATTATTTTGACCAGTTGAAGTCTTTTGTGGTTCTATATAAATTTTAAGATTTAAAAAAAAATTTCTGTGAAAAATGCTATTGGAATTTTGATAGAGGATTTTATGAATATGTAGATCACTGGATAGTATGGACATTTTAGCAATATTGATTTCTCTAATCCATGAAAATGAAATATCTTTTAATTTATTTGTGCCACTTCAATTTCTTTCAACAAGGGTTTATAGTATTTGATGTACAGATATTTCATCTCTAGTTACATTTATTCTTATTTTATTCTTTTTGAGTTAGCGTGGGGATTATCTTTTTGGTTTCTTTGTTTGCTAGTTCATTGTTAGTGTATAGAAATACAACTAAGTTTTGGATGTTGATTTTTATATCCTGCAACTTTAGTGAATTTGTTTATTAATTCTAGAAGTTTTTTGGTAGAGTTTTTAGAGTTTTCTATGCATAAGATTATGCCATCTGCAAACAGGAACAGTTTTGCTTCTTTTTTTCCAATTTGAATGCCTCTTTTTTTCTTGCCTAATTGTTCTAGTACTCTGTCAAATTGAAGTGGTTAGAGTGGGCTCCCTTGTCTATTCTTGATCTTAAAAGAAAAGCTTTAAACTTTTTATTGTTGAGTATGATATTAGCTGTAGGCTTGTATTGTATATGTTGAGGTACATTCCTTCTATGCCTAATTTGTTGAGTTTTTATCATGAAAATTGATGTGAATTTTGTCAAATGCTTTTTCTGCATCTATTGAGATTATTGTATGATTTTATTTTATTTATTTATTTTTATTTTTATTTTATTTTATTTTTTGAGTTGGAGTCTGACTGGAGTGCAGTGGCACGCTCCTGGCCACCGCAGCCTCAACATGCTGGGCTCCGGTGATCCTTCCACCTTAGCCTTCCAAGTAGCTGGAACTACAGGCGTGCACCACCACGCTTGGCTAATTTTTTATTTTATTTTATTGTAGAGATGAGGTCTCACCAAGTTTCCCAGGCAGATCTCAAACCCGCGGGCTCAGGCAGTCCACTCACCTCAGTCTCCCAAAGTGCTGGGATTACAGGCTGAGCCACCGAGCTTGGCTTATCGTATGATTTTAAAACTTCATTCTGCTAATGTGGTATATTTATTGGTTTGCATATATTGAGCCAACCTTGCATCCTAGGGATAAATCCTAGTTTATCATAGTGTATCACATTCTTTTAATGTCATGTTGAATTTGTTTTGCTAGTATTTTGTTGGGAATTTTTGCATTTATATTCATCAGAGATATTGTACATTTCTTTTCTTGTAGTATTCTTATCTGGCTTTGGTATGAGGGTATGTTGGCCTCATAAAGTGAGTTTGAAAGTGTTTATTCCATTTTTTGGAAGAGTTTGAGAAGGTTTGGTGTTTATTCTAATTTAGGTGCTTGATAGAATTCACCTGTGAAGCCATCTGGTCCTGGACCTTTGTTGGGAGGTTTTTGATTACTAATCCAACCTTCTGACTTGTTATTGGTCTGTTCAGATTTTCTGTTTCTTCCTAATTCAGTCTTGGTAGGTTGTATGTTTCTAGGAATTTATGCATTTCTTAAAGATTATTCAATCTGTGGTATAATTGTTCATAGTAGTCTGTTATGATCCTTTTTATCTCTGTTGTATAAGTTATAATGTTTCATCTTTCATTTATACTTTTATTTATTTGAGTTCTCCTTTTTTTTTCTTTTATTAGTCTAGCTAAAGATTTGTCAATGTTGTTTCTCTTTTAAAAATCCCCATTCTGAAATGTCGTTATGTGGTGCATAACTGTATAGGAAACATTTCAGTTAATGATCGACTACATGTACAGTGGTGATCCCATAAGATTATAAAGGAACTGAGAAATTCCTGTTGCCTAGTGATACCATAGATGTCATATTGCAATGCATTACTCATGTGTTTGTGGTGATGGTAGTGTTAATAAACCTACTGTGCTGCCAGTTGTATAAAATTCTAGCATTTGCAGCTATATGAAGTACATAATACTTGATCATAAATGACTGTTACTGGCTTATGCATTTACTATACTATATTTTTCATTGTTATTTTAGAGTGTACTTACTTAAAAAAGTTAACTATAAAAACAATTTCAGGCAGATCCTTCAGGAGATATTCCAGAAGACATTGTTAATCATTGGAGGTGACAGCTCCATGAGTGTGCTTACCCCTGAAGATCTTACACTGGGACAAAATGTGGAGGTGGAAGACAGTGATATTGATGATCCTGACCACATGTAGGCCTAGACTAGTGTGTGTGTTTGTGTCTTTTTTTTTTTGAGTTGGAGTCTCACTCTGTCACCCAGACTGGAGTGCAGTGGCCGCTACCGGCCACCGCAGCCTCGACTTGGTGGGCTCCGGCGATCCTTCCGCTTCAGCCTTCCGAGTAGCCGGAATTACAGGCATGCACTACCATGCCCGGCTGATTTTTTTTGTGATTTTATTGTAGAGATGAGGTCTCGCTGCCCAGGCGGGTCTCGAACGGCGGGCTCAGGCAATCCACTCACCTCAGCCTCCCAAAGGCGCAGGATTACAGGCTGAGCCACCGAGCCCAGCTTGTTTGTGTCTTTTTTTTAACAAAAATGTTTAAAAAATTTAAAAGTCAAAAAGATAGAGAAAAGCTTATAGAATAAGAACATAAAGAAAGGAAATATTTTTGTGTGCCCATACAATGTGCTTGTTTGTAGTTTAAATTGTTTTATTACAATAATAAAAATGTCACAAAAAATTAAAGTTTATAAAGTAAGAAAGTTTCAGCAAGCTAGGGTTTATTATTGGAGATAATGTTTAAAATTAAGTTTAGTGTAGCCAAAGTGTGCAGTGTTTATAAAGTCTATAGTAGTGTACAGTAAAGTCCTAGGCCTTCACATTCACTCATCTCCTGCTAGTGCCTTTCATAGTAATGTCCTATATAGATATACCATTGAAAAAAATCTTTTAGACTGTGTTTTTTACTGTATCTTTTCCATGTTTAGATATGTTTAGATACATACTTACCATTTTGTTGCAGTTTCGTATAGTATTCAATACAGTAATATGCTGTACAGGTTTGTAGTCTAGGAACAATAGTCTATAACATGTAGCTTAGGGATGGAGAGGGCTATACCACCTAGGTTTGTGTAAGTACTCTATGATGTTAGCACAACAAAATAGTCTAATGATCCATTTTTCGGAAAATGTTTCCATCACTAAAATATGCCTGGCTGTATTTTGGTTCTAATCTTTATTATTTCCTTCTTTTTGATAACTCGGGTCTTAGTTTTTTTTGTTGTTGTTGTTGTTTTTCTTTTTCTAGTTCCTTGAGATATGAAGTTAGGTTGTTTATTTGAGATCTTTCTTTTGTTTTTTTAATGTAGGCATTTATTACTATATGGTTTTGTTCTAGAATTGCTTTTGCTGCATTCCATGAATTTTAATGTGTTGTGTTTCCATTTTCATTAGTGTTGAGATACTTTATTTTTATTTTTATTTTTTTGAGTTGGAGTCTCACTCTGTCGCCCAGACTGGAGTGCAGTGGCCGCTCCTGGCCACCGCAGCCTCAACATGCTGGGCTCTGGCGATCCTTCTGCCTCAGCCTTCCAAGTAGCTGGAACTACAGGCGCGCGCTACCATGCTCGGCTAATTTTTTGATTTATTGTAGAGATGAGGTCTCGCCAAGTTGCCCAGGCGGGTCTCGAACCCGCGGGCTCAGGCAATCCACTCACCTCAGCCTCCCAAAGCACGGGATTGCAGGCTGAGCCACCGAGCCCGGCTTATTTTTATTTTATTTTAGATTCAGGGGTACATATGTATGTTTGTTATGTGGGTATATTGCATGATGGTGAGGTTTTGGGCTTCTAATTGGCCCATCACCCAAATAATGAACATGATATCCCATAGATCGTTTTTCAACCCTTATCTCCTCCCTCCCCCCTTTTAAGATATTTTTTGATTGTTCTTTTGATTTTCTTTGACTTACAAGTAGAATTGCTGGATCATATGGTAATTCTATGTTTAATTTTTTTAAGAACTGCCATGTTGTTTTCCATAACATCTGTACCATGTTGTATTCCCATCAGTAATGCATAGGGTTACAATTTTTTACATCCTTCCAACACTTGTTATTTTCTGTTTCTTCAATAACTGCCATTGTAATGACTGTGAAGTGATGTCTCACTAGTTTTGATTTGCAATTTTTAATGATGCTGACCACTTTTTCATGTGCTTATTGGCCTTTTTATATCTCCTCTAGGGAAACGTCTATTCAAGTTCTTTTCCCATTTTTGTCTTTGTCTATTTTTTGTTTTTGGATTTTAGGAGTTCTTATATTCTTTATGTTAGTCTATTATCAGATGTGTGATTTACATATTTTTTCCAATTCTGTGGGTTGTCTTTTTACTCTGTTACATGTTTCTTTCATGCATAAAATTTAATTTTTGTTTTTGTTTTCTGAGATCTCACTTTGTTGCCCAGGCTGGAGGACAGTGATACAATCACAGCTCACCATAGCCATGACCTCCTGGGCCCAGATTATCCTTCTGCCTCAGCCTTCCAAGTACCTGGGACTACAGGTGTTTGCCATCACACCCAACTAATTTTTTTCATTTTTTTTGCAGAGATGATGTTTTGCTGTGTTGCCATGCTGGTCTTGAACACCCGGGCTCAGGCAGACTTTCTTCTTTGGCTTTTCAAAGTATTGGGACTACAGGCATGGGCCACTGTGCCTGGCCAATAAAAGTTGATTTTGATGTAGTTCAGTTTACCTAATTTTTTTTTCTTTTGTTGCTTGTGCTTTTGGTATCATCCAAGTAATCACTGCTAAATCAAATGTCGTGGAGCTTTCCCCATATATTTTTTTCCAAGGGTTTTATTGTTTCAGATCTTATGTTTAGGTCTTTAATCTGTTTTGAGTTAATTGTTGTTATTGTTTTTTTTGAGTTGAGTTGGAGTCTCACTCTGTTGCCCAGACTGGAGTGCAGTGGCACGCTCCCGGCCACTGCAGCCTCGGCCTACTGGGCTCCAGCAATCCTTTCAACTCAGCCTTCCAAGTAGCCAGAACTACAGGTACTCGCTACCACGCCCAGCTAATTTTTGATTTATTGTAGAGATGAGGTCTCACCAAGTTGCCCGGGTGGGTCTCAAACCCGTGGGCTCAGGCAATCCACTTGCCTTGGCCTCCCAAAGTGCTGGGTTTATAGACTGAGCCACTGAGCCCGGCCTATGTTAGTTTTTATATATGTTGTAAGTAAGGGTCCAGCTTGCATGTGGATATTTAGTTTTTCCAGTGCTATTTGTTGAATTCTTCTTTTACTTTTGAATTGATAATATTTTATTGTCTTGACATTTTTCAGTACTTTTGAAAAGATGTTTTATTTTATTTTATTTTTTTTTGAGTCAAGAGTCTCACTCTGTCGCCCAGGCTGGAGTGCAGTGGCACGCTCATGGCCACCCCAGTGTCGACCTGCTGGGCTTAGGTGATCATTCTGACTCAGCCTTCCAAGTAGCTGGAACTACAGGCATGTGCCACCATGCCCAGCTAATTTTTTGATTTATTGTAGAAACGAGGTCTTGCCATGTTGCTCAGGCTGTTCTCAAACCCCTGAGTTCAGGCAATCCTCTTACCTCAGCCTCCCAAAATGCTGGAATTACAGACTTGAGCCACCATATCCGGCCAAAAAGATGTTTTAAAATACTTTATACAAATTTTTGTTTTCAACAGGAGGGTTAAGCTTTAAAGCCCATTTCACTGTTATTGATATAGGAAATTTCATTATTGTCTTAACTCACCTTGATGAGAGCACATGTGATGCCTTAATCTTATAAAACATGTGTAGGGAAATAGTTCTTAGTTTTTAAATATTGTTTAGTTGCAGTTTTCATGGGGAAAGGTGTCCAGCTAATTAGCATATATATGTGTGTGTGTGTGTACACACACACATTTTTTTCTTGTATAACTAAATAGTTCAGTAGTCTAAATTTTATCTTAGGTTATAAGCCATATTAAATATTAAAAGTGCAGTTGGAGAAACAATTACATAATGTTTTAATCAAGCATATGGGACTCATTAAAGCATTCTTACTCCATTATCTCTCTCTTTCTTAAACCTCAGGTTTATTACCACAAAATTTACTAAATAGTATTTTTTCCTACTTGGTCACTAAATATATTCTTACATCACATTGTAAAATAAATAGTGTTAGAATTTGGTCTTCCTTTTATGCTGTTAACTGAAAATGAGCTTCTTTCCCAGTGTTTTCAAAGGGCATATCCTGAGGAATAATGTACAGATTTTAAAGTCATAGGGTTTTTGTTTGTTTGTTTTCTGATACTGTGAAAATTACATTTTGAAAGAATTGAGCATTTCTTTATAGTATTTTCACAAACTTCTAATAATATTCAACATTAGAAAAACTAAAACATATAACTAATGATAAGAAAAATAGAGAAAAAATAGAGAAAATAAATGATTAGCTCTTAAGGCTAAGAAAGTTGAACATTAAGCATTTTGTACTGGTAGCCATCATACAAATGATGAAGAGACCCGCCCCAATGGGACTTGACAGTTGGCAAGGACAACAGTAGTCCAACAGTTGTCCAACAGTAATTCATAAATAAATTAAGCTAGAATAAATACTGATATATGCCTTAGACTTATTTTAAGAGTGCAGAGCTTTCTTGCATAATTCTTATTTGTAATAAATTCTCTTTGCTGTCATGGTTACTGTATAGTTTTAAAAAAATTTTGGATGTTCTGAAGTTTTAAGAAAACAGTTATACATATTTATGGGATATAGTGTGATATTTTGATGCACGTGTGCATGTGTAATGATCAAGTCAGGGTAACTAGCATGTCTGTCATCTCAAACATATCATTTCTTTGTGCTGGGAACATTGGATATCCTCCTTCTAGCTATTTGAAACTGTATAACATATTGTTGTTAACTATAGTCATTCTAGAGTGCTCTGGAACACTACAGTTTGTCTCCTATCTAGCTGTAATTTTGTGTCCTTTAACAGATCTCTCCCTGCCTTTCCCAGCCTCTAGGTATCCTCTGCATGTGGTGTTTAACTTTGTTCCTGGCTTCTTTCACTTAACTTGCCTTCCAGTTCTATATTTTTGCTAATGATAGGATTTAATTCTTTTTTTAATGGCTGAATAGTATCCCATTCTGTATATAGACCACTCTCCCTTTATCTATCCATCTGTTATTGGTCATTTGGGTTGATCCATATCTTGAATATTGTGAAGAGCTGCAATAAACCTCATCTTTTTTTTTTTTTTTAATTGACTGTAAGTTTCTCCCCCAGTAGTAAATCAGTCTTAGGTCCCAAATTTAAAATGTCACCTGCTTAATCATGTTTAATTAGGCTGATGGAGGGACAACTTCCCAATTTTTGAAATTTTGGAAACAAAGTAGATCTTAATCATACATGAAATGCTGCTAACGTTTTAAATTTGATTTCTTCTGAGAGAATTCTTTATTAGTAACTACTTTGTTCATCAGGGGGCATGGAAAGGATTCCTGTGAAAACTAAAAGCAGTCATCACTGATGGGTAATGATTTTTAGGGATCTATGAAGGGTTTCTTAGTATTAAAGGAATCAGCAGAACATTGCTGTAATTATTTTATTCAAGTAGTACAAATGAATCACTAATTAACACCTGGCTTTGTTGGAATTCAGTGTAGGATTTCTTGGTAAGATTTTTAATGTAAATTCTCTTGAGCCAGTAGCAATTTTTCCCCCTCAAAGTGTGAGCTTTCTCTTTGTGACATCCCCCTGCAATTCAGAGTAGTGAGTGGTACTGAGGTGTTCAGTGGGTGATTTCTTTCATCTAAGAATTTAATTAAAGTTTATAATTAATTTACCTTTACAATTCAAGTTAGAGTGGATTTACACTTACTCTTATAATAGTCTTTGACTTGTTTCCTTGGGAATAGGACAAAGTTATTGTGTTACAGTGAATGCACTTACTTATTCTACAGCCTGGCAAGGTATCTGTGATTGTGTTAGGGAAGGAAAAAACATGAAGGGCTGCTCTAGTGTTAGTGATTTCTAAGAAAAACACAATGTAATATCTGTTTAAAATAAATTGGATTATGACCTTTAACCTTTAACATTACCTTTAACCAAGCAATTCTATCAGCTCTTTTGCAAGTACCTAATACCCATGCCATGGTTCAACTGTGGAGTGCACAGACTTGGTTAGAATGAGTGTTGTCACGGGAAGTCTGCCCTTAAAAGTCCTGAAGATAAGCCCTGATACTGAGTCATGTATATCTTACTCCCTGTATGACTAACTCGATAAACTCTGTTTATCAAGGAAATCTTGTCCTTGATTCAGGTCCATTCGTCACAAATCACACCTTCCAACTTCAGTATTATATCGGACTAAAATTATGGACAAAGCAAGTTGCTGTGTCAATTCTTTTATAACACAGGGAGTAGTTTATTTTCACATTACACACAGTAATATTGCTTCAGTTTTATATGTTTACAGTGATTTCTCCAATTCTTCTTCAAAGCCCTAGAGCTTTAGAAAGCCCTTTTTACTTTGGAGCAATAAAGAACTAAGCTTTGTTGTGTATTACATGATTACCATTTACCAAAGGTTGTATTATATTGAGCACAAGACAAATGATACAGTCTTTACTTGCAGGCAAACAAAGGGTCTTGATAGAATGAGATAACACATGAAACAGAAGTTTACTCAGAGTTAAATTTTAAGAACAATTTTGATTTTTATGAAAGACTATCTAAGTTATTGATAAGTACTGAAGATTTATAATCTGTAAATCTGAAGTGTTAGAACTATTATTGAGAGGGGAGTAGGAAGACATATTTTAAAATTCCACTTAGGAAGCCATTATTGAAATGCTTTTTATTTCAGAAACTCTTGATAGTCACTGAAATTACAAAGATTTATATGACATGATTATGCCTTCAAGATATTCAAAGTATAAGAGCAGCTCACAGCTGTTTTGCACTTTACAGTTAGAAATTGCTTTTATGGTTTTTATCTCCATTATTTCTCAAAACTTTGGGCTTTCTACCTGGGATAACAGAGACTCAGATAGATTAAGTGAAGAATGGAGTGGATACTTAGCCCACTTCTGTGTTCCTGCAATGTCTTTGTGAAATGCCAACTGAGGAGGAATTAAATAAGCTATGTAATAAAAAGGATTGTGGGACCTTCAGAATAAATCCTGCATTTGTCTTTGGGTTACTGTACCTGGATAAAATGGCTAAGCAAAGCTATTTAGTAGTTTGATGGTATTGAAGAAATGAGATATATACATTTCTTTATTATTTGATGGATATTTGTTGAGTGCATATTATGTGTCAGGCATTATACTCATTGACAGCTCCATCTGGTTCTGCTGTTGTTATCCTTAGTAATTTAATCACACCTAATTAAAAAATAAAGATTCAAAGAAAAACAAATGATGCTGAAATACTATTTCACACCCACTAGCGAGAAGTACTTTCCCCACTCAATAAAAATAGTTAACATTTCTCGAGCATTTACTGTGTATTTGGCACTGGACTAATATACATTTTTAACTTAAAAATTAAAAAAAAATTTTTAATGATATCTTATTGTGTTGTTTTAAATTTAGGTCATCTTTAATTTCCTTCCTTCTGTGGTTTCCAGTTTTGTACTTTTGCTTAATTAATTTATTAACAAATAATAGAGTTTTGGGGTACAAGTGAGGATTTGCTACAGAAGTAGATTGCATGCAGGTGAACTTTGGGCTTCTAGGTGGCCCTCACTCCCTGTGGCAGTGGACCAGGTACATTTTGTGTTGTCACGTTCTCCTCACCCTTTTCCTCTCTCCCCTAGTAGTAGTGGCCAGTGACTGCCAATCCCACCCTGTACTAATGTGACAAGTGTTCAGGGCCCACTTATGAATGAGAACATGCGGTATTCAGTTCTTTGTTTCTGTGATAGTTCACTTAGTATGATGGCCTCCACCTGCATCCAAGTTCCTGTGATGGCCATGATTTTGTTCTTTATGGCTGTGTAATACTCCATTGTGTATATGTACCACATTTTCTTTATCCAGTCCACTTTTGATGGGCAGCAGGGTTGGTTCCATGTTTTTGCTATTGTGAAAATGTGGCCGTAAACTTGTGTGTGCAGGTACGTAAAAGCTCTATCATTGTGGTTTAGATTTGCATTTCCCTGATGACTAATGATGTTGAACATCTTCTCATGTACTTATTGGACATTTTAATGAGAAATGTCTTCATTGTTCATTTTTTTTTAACTTGGGTTGCCTTTTTATTATTGAGTTACAACAGTTAACAGCAGTATATATTATAGATACAAGTCCATTGCCAACTACATGATTTACAATTCATTTCTCTTTCTGTGGTTGTTTTTACCTTCTTCATGGTATCACAAGTATTTTTAAATTTTTCAAGGTCTAGTTTATCTATTTGTTCTTTTGTCACTTATGCTTTTGGTGTTTTACTAAGAAATTATTGCCTAATCCAAGCTAACAAAGACTTAATTTTGTGTTTTCTTCTATGAGTTTTATAGTTTTAGCTCCTACATTTAGGTCTACAATTAATTTTGAGTTAATTTTTGTGCCTGGTGTCGGGAAGGAGTCCAACGTCATTATTTTTCACATGGATATCCAGTTGTCCCATCATCATTGGTTAAAAAGATGATTCTTTATACATTTTATTGCCTTGGTACTGTTGTTGAAAATCAGTTGGTCATAGATGTAAGGGTTTATTATTGGACTATCATCAGTTATTTTTAAATGACACCTTAAACAAATTAGAATCATGGGGTACATGTGAGGATTTGTTACATAAGTATATTATACAAAGGCTTTCTGGGCTTCTGAAGAGCCCTCACCCACCCCAGTAGTGGGCATGGTACTCAGTGGGTGGTTTTGTATTCTTTATCCTGCCCCCCTCCTTTAGCAATGTCCAATGTCTGTTGTTCTTTTCCCTGTGCCCGTGTGCCCAATGTTTAGTGCCCACTTATGAGTGAGAACCTGCAGTATTTGGTTTTCTGTTTCTGTGATAATTCATTTAAAATGGTGAAAGGACATGATATTGTTCTTCTTTATGGCTATATAGTGTTCCATAGTATATGTATACCACATTTTCTTTATCCAGTCCACCTTTTATGGACATCTGGATTGGTTCCATGTTTTTGGTATTAACTGACCCTTTTAATATGGTATCAGTAATTTTTGAAGAAATAATTAAGCACATCATGTGAACTAGACGCTACCCTTAGTTGTAGAGTTTATAGCAACAAGCAAGACAAAGTCCTTGTTCTCTTGCAGATATTTTGGTGGTGAATAAAAGGGTGTGAAGAAAATAAAACATGTTGGAAGATTAGAGGAAAATATATGTTTGTGGGGGTTACATTGTTTTCTTCACATAGCCCCTTGGTCTTTCTTCTAGTGCACTTAGCTCTTCCTGCCATATGTACAGTTAATATTTTTTATATGCATGCCTCATCTATCCAACTAGACTAAACGCTTCTTCAGGTCAAGGTTGTTCTTTGCCAATTCCTATCCAGATATAATAGGTGCTTAGTGGGTATTTGCTGAATGAATAGATTAATTACGTTAGGGGACTGAATTTATGATGAATGTTTTATAAATGTGCATTCATACATTAATTAATACATAACCTTTTATAATATACATGTTATTCAGAGCTTTTAGAATAGTCTGGAAATAAGTGTGGAGTCCTTTTTATTTTTATTGCTCTGGTTACACATTCTTTTTTTTTCCCCCCTAGAAACACAGACTGTGTCTGCTTCTGCCCAGATTTCTATTTGGTACTTACCTCAGTTAGGGCCCTACTTTCCTTCCTTTCCTCACTCAAACAGTCTCAGCCCTTGCTCTATCTATGAGTGCTTTAGCACTTCTCTGCCTTCTCTGTTTCCATCAAGGAATGAACTAGAATTTCACATTTTATGCCAAGAACAGAGTTGTGGGCAAGTCCTGAGTAAGACAAGGTTATTTAATGTGATGATTATTTTTGTGTCAACTTTGCTGGACTGAGGGATGCCCAGATAGCAGGTGAAATATTATTTCTGGATATATCTGTGAGAGTGTTTTTAGAAGATACAAGCATTTGAGTCAGTAGACTGTGTAAAGAAGATCACCCTCACCAGTGCAGGTGGACATCATGCAACCTGTTCAGGGCCCAAATAGATAAAAAAGGCAAAGTAAGGGTAAATTTGCTCTCCCTGCCAGAGCTGGATTTCACGAAATCTTCTCAAGTTCTGTGAAAGCACATCTCTGAACAGGGCTATGCTTTGTGTGTTTTTCCTCAAAAAAGTAGATGAGAGGATGTATCTGAATATTTACTTAAGCATTATTTTTCTGACTTAAACTATAACAAAAGGAGACGTATTTTTTTTTAAAGCATGGAATATTACCGGGCTCGGTGGCTCAGCCTGTAATCCCGCACCTTTGGGAGGCTGAGGTGAGTGAATTACCTGAGCCTGAGGGTTCAAGACCCGCCTGGGCAGCGAGACCTCATTTCTACAATAAATCAAAAAATCAGCCGGGCGTGGTAGCGCATGCCTGTAATTTCGGCTACTTGGAAGGCTGAGGCGGAAGGATCGCCGGAGCCCAGCAGGGAGCGGCCACTGCACTCCAGTCTGGACGACAGAGTGAGACTCCAACTCAAACAAAAAAAAAAGCATGTAATATTAATGATTTATTTTTCTCAAAACTGCAGAATCCTTGGATTAATACTTAATTTTCTTTCATTTTAATTCTACTGCTTGTTAAATATTACATATAATATGGAATCTTAAGCATATGTTTTGTGGTCTGATAAGGTATGAAATTTAGATCAGAAGCTCAAATCTTTTAAGGAAAATGTCTGTTTTGTTCCTCATTTCATTGAAGCTGTAGTTCACTGTCGTAATAATGATGATAGAGTGGATAAGAATGGTTTTTTAGAGACATTAACCTGTAAGATACATAGCACGGGGCCAGTGTGCCAGGAGGTGCCCAATAAAAAATTGTTTTTTCTTGTTTCTGGATCAAGGAGTAATTTTATGTCAGAATGGAGTAAATTTCACAGTTACCTCGCAGAAGAATATTTTGAAATGAACAATTTTCATATTTGACTACACAGATTTCTATCACTTTTGCATAAAAAGAAAATCCACATGAGAACTTCTGAATTTAGAAGTACTTGAAAGTGGGCCAGGCGTGGTGGTTTACATCTGTAATCCTAGCACTTTGGGAAGCTGAGGCAGGAGGATTGTTTAAGCCCAGGAGTTTGAGACCAGTCTAGGCAACATAGCAAAACCTCTCTCTACAAAAAAATAAAAAAATTAGCCAGGTGTGGTGGTGTATGCCTATAGTCCCAGCTACTTGAGAGGCTGAGGTAGGGGGATTGCTTGAGCCTAGGAGTTTGGGGCTGTGGTGAGCCATGATCATGCCACTGCACTCCAGCCTGGGCTACAGAGTGAGACTGCAACTCAAAAACCAAAAACCAAAAATAAGTACTTGAAAGTAAAAGCAAAATAAAGACTGAAGACATAAAGGAAGTGTTAGCAAAGTGGTAAATACTAGTTGACGTAAGCTGACAGGAACTCTGTTCTGCTTTTTAGATGTATTCTTGTAGGGACCGTTGATCCTAACTGATGGCCAGCTCTGGAAGCAGGCTTGTTGAAGTTGTTCATACATTTATTTTTTAAAATTTCTTTTTTTCCTTTTTTTTTTTTGAGTCAGAGTCTCACTCTGTTGCCCAGGCTGGAGTGCAGTAGCATGCTCACGGCCACCGCAACCTTGACCTGCTGGGCTCAGGCGATCCTTCTGCCTCAGCCTTCTGAGTAGCTGGAACTACAGGCATGTACCACACCCAGTTAATTTTTTTATTTATTGTAGAGATGAGGTCTTGTCAAGTTGCCCAGGCTGGTCTCATATCCATGGACTCAGGCAATCCTCTCACCTCAGCCTCCCAAAATGCTGGGATTATCGGCTTGAGCCACTGTGCCCAGCTGTAAAATTTATTTTCAGGATGCAGAATCTCACTCTGTTGCCCAGGCTATAATGCAGTGGTATAGTCATGACTCACTGCAACCTTGAACTCCTCGGCTCAAGTGATCCTTCCACCTCAGCCTCCCAAGTAGCTGGGACTACAGGCACATGTCATCTGTTTATAAATTTAGAACAGTATTTAGTGTCACGTAAGTGGTTTTTGTAAGAGTGGAACAGAGATTACTACATAGTGAAAATGCTTCTGTAATCACCACACAGTTCAGGAAGTAAAACATTATTTATACTCCAGAAGCTTTCTTCACATGGTGCCTAGGCCCTATCTTCACTATCCCCAAAAGTAATTGCTGTCCTGACGTGTGACACCATAGATTTTTACCTTATTTAAAAATGTATGTACAGAATATTGTTTAGCCTTTAAAAAGGTGGGAATTTTGTCACCTTGAAGATACTATGCTAAGTGAAATAAACCATCACAGAAAGGCAAATAATGGTGCCAGTGTGGTGGCATGTGCCAATAATCCCAACTACTCAGAGGCAGAAAGATCCCTTGATCCTGGAGTTCAAGGTTGTAGTGTGCTTGATTGTGTCACTGTACTCCAACATGGACAACACAGCAAGGTCCCATCTCTTAAAAAAAAATAGACAAATAATGATTCTACTTTTATATGAGGTATCTAAAGTAGTCACATTCATAGAAACAGAAAGTAAAACGGTCATTGTTAGGTGCTAGAGGGAGAGGGAAACAGAGAGTTGTTTAATAGGTAAAGAATTTTAGTTCTGCAAGATCAAAAAGTGTAGAGATCTGCTACACAACAATATGAATATACTTAACACTACAGAACTGTACACTTAGAAATGGTTAAGATGATAAATTTTATGTTAGTGGTTTTTTTTGCACAATTAAAAAAAAACCTTTGGAGAAGAAAAAAATTGATGTATAGAGAACTGTGCAATATTTGGGGTCTAGATTTCTCTTGTCCAATATTTGTGTTTCTAATGTTTATCCTCACTTGTTCATTTTCATTGCTATGCTGTATTTTATTGTATGAATATATGGAAGTTTTTTGTTTATTTTATTATTGATGGACATTTGCATTTTGGGGCTATTATAAATAACATAGTTATGAACATTCTTGTATGTGCTTTTTGATATATATGTATGCTTTTCTATTAGACATATATCTTGGATTGGGATTGCTGGGTTATTGGATATGTATATGCACCTTTTGGTAATACTGCCCCAACAGTTTTCTGTTAAAAATTGTGCTTTTACAAACTTATACTTCACCAGCAATATATGAGAATGCTAGTTGCTTTGCATCCATATCAACACTTGGAATTGTCAGTCTTTTACATTTTAGCCATCCTGGTGTGTTATGTATTGTAGTATCTTATTATGTCTTAGTTTTATGTTTCCTGAATAATTAGCTTAGGGACCCTTTCATATGTTTATTGGCCAGTTCAAACTTTTGCCCGTTTTTGTACAGTTGTCTGTATTTTTCTTATTCATTTGTGGGATTTCTTTTTACAGATGATCCCTGACTTACCATGGACCAAATTATATATTTTTTGACTTTACAATGGTACAAAAGTGATACACATTCAATAGAAACCATACTTGAATTTTGATCTTTTCTAGGGCTAGCACTATGCAATATGACACGCTCTTGTGATGCTGGGCAATAGCAGTGAGCTGTTTTTCTTTTTCAGTGCAGTATTCTGTAAATTACATGAGATATTCAACACTTTGTTATAAATAGACTTTATGTTAGATGATTATGCCCAACTGTGGGCTAATATAAGCATTCTGAACATGCTTAAGGTAGGCTAGGCTAAGCTGCATGTTCAGTAGGTTAGGTATATTAAATGCATTTTTTACTTAACATTTTCAACTTAGGATGGATTTATCGGAATGTAATTTAATCTTAAGTCAAGGAGTGTCTGTGTAGTCTGCTTATAAGTCCATTCTTTGCTGTATCAATTGTAAATATCTTCTCTGGGTCTGAGGCTTGCCTTTTCATTCTTGTTGTGTTGACTTTTAATGAACAAAAGTTTTTATTTTTTGGAGTAGGAGTCTCATTGTGTCACTCAGGCTGGAGTGCAGTGGCACTCTCATGGCTACTGCAGCCTCCACCTGCTGGGCTCACGCGATCCTTCTGACTTGCAGAGTCAAGGTCTCACTAAGTTGCCCAGGCTGGTCTCAAATCCCTGGACTCATGCAATCCTCTCGCCTCCGCCTCCCAAAGTTCTGAGATTACAGACGTGAGCCACCATGCCTGGCTAGTTTTTAAATGTAATCCAGTTTGCCTGTTTCTTTTTATTTATGGTTAGTATTTTTTGTGTCCTGCTTAAGAGATCTTTAAATAACTAAGTTCATGAAAGTGTTAATATCTTGAAGATAGGTTATTCTCCAGAAGCTTTGTTGTTTTACTTTTCATATTTTAATCTATAATCCTTCTGAAATACATTTTTATGAATGACATGAGGTAAGAGTTAAGATTTATTTTTTCCCACAAATGGATATTCCATTGATATGGTGCCATTTATTGAAAAAACCACAAACTCTTCTAAAGAATAAAAAAGAGAGAATTTACTTTATGAGGCTAAGCCTTACCTTTGTATCAAAATGTGACAAGTTAATTATAGGAAGAGAAATATACGAACCAATCTTTCTCATTAGGCCAGATGCAAGGTTAAAACAAAACATTAGTAAACAGAATCCATGATATTTTTAAAAGCGAACACGCCATGACTAAATTGGGTTTATTCCAGAAATGTAAGTTTGGTTTAGCATTTTGAAATTATTCAGTGTAATTCTTTTACATTAATAGGATAAAGGAGAATATGATTGTTTCAATAATTGCAAAAAAAGCATTTGATAAAATATTTTGAACACCGATCTTGGTTAAAAACTCTTAGTCAACTAGGAATATTAGGGAACTTCCTCTACCTGTTAAAAGATACCCATAGAAAACACAAAACAGGTATCGTGCTTAATGGTAAAGCAATGGAAGCTTTCTCCTTGATACACACTAGAGACAAGGGTGTCTACATCACTTCTTATTAACATAAGCTTCTTGCCAGTGCAATAGGTAAGAAAAAGAAATACAAAATATGTAAAGATTGGAAAGAAAGAAGTAAATAAAGCCATCATTTGTAAATGACATGATTGTTTAGAAAATACAAAGAACTCTGTAGATAAACCCTTAGGATTAAGAATGGATTTAGCAGGGTACTGAATGCAAGGTCAATATATAGAATCAACTCTATTTTTACATACTGGGTACACACAATTAGAAAGCGAAATACAAAAACAGTATGATTTTACAAAATAGATATAAATTAGGAATTAATCTATCAGGAGCTGTTAAGAAAACCACAAAACATTGAGAGAAATTAAAGGTAAATTAATGGAGGCATATGCCATATTTATGGTATATTTGTGTGTTTGGGTACACATACACACATTATGAATATACATACCAAAATACAAATACTGTTAACTGATCTATAGATTGATATATAGATTCTCAAATTGATCTCTAAATTCAGTGTAATCCTATTCAAAATTCTAGCAAGGTCTTTTTCTTTAATTTTTGAAATGCAATATGTTATCACAGATATCAATAATTACTATAAATCTAAGTAATTAAGGCAGAGTGGTATTGTCATGAGGATAGGCTAATAGGTCAGTGGCACAGGATTAGACTTTAGAAACAGATCCATACTCATATGACACTCCATTCATGATAAACATAACAAAGCAATTGAGAAATGCCTGACTTTTGAGAACTTGATCCTCTTGGTTTCTTAAAGTAAAGAGGCATTTCTCAAACTTTTTGGTCTCAGGGCCCATTTACATTCTGTTGTTTATGTGGGTTATATCTATTGATACTACCAGATTAGAAATTAAAACTGAGAACTTAAAAAATATTTATTACTGCATTTTAAGAAAATAAACCCAGGTAATGTTAATATAAATAATGTCCTCATGAAAAGCTTAAGATTTAGTGACAGTGGCATTGTTTTATGTTATCTCAAAATTCTTTTATGTCTGACTTGATGGAAGACAGATACTTATACCTGCTTCTGCATTCAGTCTGTTGCAATATATCGTTTTGGTTGAAATATATGAAGATAATCTTTTCTCAAATAGATATGTAGTTAGAAAAGGGAGGAGTATGTTAACATCCTTTTCATATAATTGTGTTGTTCTTCTTTGATACCACATCAAAACTCAGCAAATGGTAATTTCTTAATGATTACTTGTCAGGTGGAATCTGAAACCTGATTGGTGAACATTTTGTGCTCTGTTGCATTCACATTCATTGATTTGTCTCGTATGATTTTGTAATACTATGACTTGGTCATTTGAAAAGTAATGATTTTTACTGACTTATGCAGAGTGTCAAAATGTTAATAACATTTTGTCATACAATATCAAAATTTTGTATTCATTATGACCACTATTAATTTCATTAGGAAAGTGTTATTTATTTTGTAGTAGATACTAGTTTTCAGTTTCAAGAAAGACCTTATATACTCTCTGAAAGGGTCTCAGGAATTTCCAGAAATGCAGAACCATACCCCAAGAGTGATTGAAGCTACATATGAACCCTGTGTTGTGATCTAGGAAATTGGTATTTTCTTTCTAGAGGGTCTGTTTCTTAGTTGAATCTCACTCATTTACTTTATCCACCACAGATCTAGTGCCATCTTGCTTTATTCCATAAACATTTATTGAGCTCCTATTCTATGTGCTAGGTGTTAGGCATTCTAAAATGAAAAATTCAATTGTAGCTTTCAAGAAGCTGAATGTCTATTGGGAAATAGGTAATTTAACAATCATAACATAATAATGTAACTGTTGAGAAAGCATAGGTGAAAGAAAAATTAAGTTTGCCTTGGTAAGCCAGGGAAATCTTCCAACACCAAAATTAGCGTTTGAGCTGAGGCTTAAAGGATGATTAGGGTTGCCAGGCATACCTACGGGGGAGGGTCATCTGGGGGGACCTGTGCCAGGACCTGTGACACCTGCTGTGTTCTGCAAATAGCAGTTCATGTCTGCTCAGTGTAAATTAGGAGTCTGGGTGGGATTTAAGTATGTGGTGAGGAGACTGGACAGTAAGACCGTGTAATGCAGAGGAGCTTAGAGTTCATTCTGAATACGATGGGGAGCCATTGAAGGATGGGATACAGTCAGGTTTCTATATTAGAAGGATTCTAGACTGGAGAGGAATGAGGCCAAAGGCCTCCTTGTAAAGAGATACTGAGAAGTCAAATTAGGGCATTTGGGAGATAAAGAGAAGAAGAAAATGTCAAAAAATATTGAGGAAATAGATTGGCCTGAGGGGTCTTGATTAGATTGGGGAAAATTTAGGTTAGGAGCATAGGCTCTGGAGTCAGATGGACCTGGGCTCAAATCCTGATTCTGTCACTTTTTAAAGGAATGGCTCTGGATAATTTACCCAAATTTCAACTTTTTCAGCTATAACATAGGGACAGTCATTTCTACTTTATTGGACCATTAAGAAGATTTGTTGAGAAGATATAGCAAAGCTCTTACATATTTAGTAAACATATTCATAACTATTTTTGTTTCTGTGGGGGTGACTCCCAGGTATCTTATTTAGGCCCCTGGGCTGGTTCCATTTATTACAGTAGGGAGCAGGAAGGGGAGAGCTGATGTAGAGCGAAGGAGGATGTGGAAGGAAACTCACTTGGGGACTGGTGGAAGTGTTTAATAGAAATTTAGCTTAAAGTGTGAAAGAATGCCTGGTCTGCAGATAGAGATTTGGGAATCATCTTAGTAGGCCCAGATTCAGGCCATTGAACAAGATCTTTTTGTTTTGGGGATTGGGCTGGGGAGCGGGAAAGGGTACGTAGAGCATATCAGTTTGCTTGGTCATTAACAAAATAGCACAGACTTGGTGGTTTAAATGACAGAAACTGTATTTCCTCACAGTTCTGGAGGCTAGAAGTCCAAGATCAAGGTGTCATCAGGTTTGGTTTCTTCTGGGACCTCTCTTCCTGGCTTGTAGATGCCACTTACTTTCTTTGTCTTCACATGGTCTTTTCTCTGTGCATGTGTATATCTGGGTTCAGATTTCTTCTTATAAGGACACTAGTCATTGGAATAGGGTCTACCCTAAGAAAAAATCTTATTGTAGTTTAATCACCTCTGTAAAGACCTTATCTCCAAATGTATACCATGACGTTGTGAGGAACTGGGGGTTAAGGCCTTCAACATATATGTTTTGGGAGGACACAATTCAGCCCATAGCACAGGGTGAGGGAGAGTATAGAACAGGCAGAGGAGAAGAGATTGCATAAAGCAACTGAAGAGGACTGTCCCGAGAGGTAAAAAGCAAACAGAGCCGTGAGTATGTGAAAGTTAAGGGAGCGCTTTAGGATTAGAAGAGTGGACTGCAAACCTCCTAGACTCCTCTTCTGGTCACTGGTACCAAATTTTTTTATTTTTTATGAATACTTGTTTTAAAAATGGACGCTTTTAATATAAATGCTGAAGTAAATGTTTAATAGGATTTGCCTTACTCATACTTGCAAAATGGTTATGAATCAGTCTATTATATGAAGTTTTTGATGCCAGAAAGTACTGAATTTCATCTTGCTGTGGTTTAAAATCTACAAGAGAATAGCTGTGAAATGTATTTGTTCAGAGATGAGACATCATGACTAATCAGATTTAGAAATCACAGTTTGTTATTGAAAACTTTCCACCAAGACTCTTTATAATTACTAAATTCTAACTGCATGGTGGTTTTGAATGCTCAAACATTTTTTTAAGGAGATTTAAGAATAGTGCAGTAAGTCCCTTACATACAAATGAGTTCTGAGAGCACATTCGTAAGTCCAGTTTGTTTGTAAGTCTGGCAAAATTAGCCTAGATACCCAGCTAACACAACTGACTATATAGTATTATGCTGTAATAGGTTTATAATACTTTTCACACAAAAAATACATAAAAGACAAACAAACACAAAAAATAAAGACAACATTTTTATCTTATGGTACAGCACATGACAGTGTATGCCACGTGAACTAACTTATGTGATTGGACATGTGAATGCACATTTGCATATTTGAAAGTTTGCAATTTGAAGGTTCATATGTAGAAGATTTATTGTATTGATAAATTCTGTGAAATCACTCTGTTGTATGCTTTGTCTTTCACCATTTTTCCAATTTCCAATTCATCAATAAGTTCTGTTGGTTTTGTTTCATATCTCAATTATGTTTATTTATTTGCATGTCCACTGCTACCAGCTAGTACAAGTCACCACCAACTCTGCTCTGAACTATTCAGGGAGCCTTTTAACTAGACTCTCTGCTTCCATTCTTGCCCCCTTCTAGAGAAATCTTAAAAAAAAAAAAGGTCAGACTATGTCATTCCCTGATTGAAACCTTCAGTAGCTTCTCATTGTACTTGGAATAAAATCCAAATACCCAACAAAGACATGCAGAAGGAAGCCCTTGTCTGCTTCATTCACCACACTTCATTCACTAGCTTGCTTTCTGCTTCTTGAAGATATACCTGAGCCGCAGCTGCCTCTGGGCCTTGGTGTGCTTCCTGTGCCCTTCCCCTGGTTTTCAAAGGATTCCTGCAATCTCAGCTCAGATGTCACCTTGGCAGAGATGCCTTCCCTCACCACCACAGCTAACATTCCTCCTTCCCCCTTTTATGTTTTAGCATGTCATGCTATTTATTTGTTTATTTTTCAGAGAGTCATCACATACATCACTCACTTAAATATTTCAAAGCTTTTGGTGGTGAGTGTTGTTGAGAGGGAGCAGTGAAATTAGAGTAGATTTTTAAAGAAATAATGACCTTATAGCATGTTATCTGGTCCTAAGAAATGTAGTTTAGGACAAAAAAGATATTTCATTAAGTATTTGGGTTTTATAATTGATTATGAATATTAGTACATATTTTGTCAGATATTTAATTTTATCTTAAAAAGCAAGTGTGTGTGTGTGTGTGTGTGTGTGTGTGTGTGTGTGTATTAGACATTATTTTTTAAAGCAGTTTAAGTTTATAGAAAAATTGAGTAAGAGAGTTCATATATACTTTGCCCACCCCCAGCCCCCAGCCTCCACCATCATCATCAGGAACCAGCTCCTACATTTGTTGCAACTGATGAACCAACATTGACATATTATTCTCACTCAAAATCTATAGTTCACACTAGAGTTCATTCTTTATGTTGTACATTCTATAGGTTTGGACAAATGTATAATGGCACGATACTATTACAGTATCATACAGAGTAGCTCCACACCTTAAAATGCTCTGTTTTGGGGGGAGGACTAAGATGGCCAGCTGAAGACAGCAAACTGCCACTCTCAGCAAAGAAGCCTAAAAGGAAGAGTGAGTCCGGTGCTTTGGGGGTGGACTTGGAAACTCAGGCTAGGGTTTATTGGTCAGTGTCCAGGGGACGTAGAGAATTGGATAGCTCCAAGCCCCGGCCACCTCCAGAAGCAGCCCCAACAGATCAGGAGAGTGCTTTTGGAGAAGTAAGTGGTAATTGTATGTGAGAGGCTTCTTAACATACCTCTTGCAAGCCTCTGCTGTCCTAGCCAAGTGAAAGACAGCCCGCCCCTTCCTCTACACTCTCTCCCACACTGGCCAGGAACAGAGAGCTGCCAAATCAGATGGACCCATTGGAACCATCAGGTCAGATCCACTGGCCGGAACCATGTGGGGACTGGATGGCTATCTCCCTGTGAGCTCTCTTGCCACAGCTGCCAAGAACTCTGTGGGGCTCACCCTGTGAAGGTGGTCTGTGCCATGCCGGCACTCCCCTCCTTCCCTCTCGAGCTTCCAGCAGGGGCTGCATGCCTACTTTGGGGGTGTTTCCCCAGTGGTGCTGGCACCCATCCCAGCCTTGGTTCAGGTCTGCAGGTGCAGCTTGCCCTCAGAGGGCTACCATCACTGTAGTTGCCCCTCCCACAGAGCAGGACAGGAACCAAGACGCTGTACACCTCTCCTACAGTGTTTGGTGGTGACAGTTCCTTCCACCTGTGGACTGAGGGAGATGTGAGTATCTTTCAGCATGGCAGTGGCCTCCTGTCTACCCCTGTGTGAGAGGAGTGGACTCACTTAGATGGGAGGAAGCCACTTCATGCCTCCAGTACACTTATGCCAGAGTAGAGTCACGGGGCTCCTCTTGGTGACCAGCTAATCCCCCGATGAGACTCACGGTTCGGGAGGGAGACACTGAACTTCCAGCCAGTCAGAGCTTCTGACTTGTGCCAGAGAGAGAGGGGAAAGTCCCCTATCTGAAAGAAAGGACTTACCCTGCCAAACTGTACCTGTGAAGCAGTGTTAGATGGTTTACCCCAGCTCCCCACCCTCCCTGCTACCTCTGCGCCTACCACAAGCAGACCAGAGGTGAGAGATCAAGTAAGAAAAGGACACAGTTGTCACCTCAATAATAGCAATTATATCAAAATAACAAAACAGAAAATAAAAAAGCAAGAGACTGCCCTCACAGATGAGGAAGAACCAGTGCAAAAATAATGCAATCCCCAAAGTCTTATGATTTGACACAAAGGAGCTTCTCAGATTCCGAGCAATGGAGCCCACTCAGAATGACCTGTCCCTGATGACAGGCATAGAATTCAGACTGTGAATGGCAAAGAGACTCAATAAGCTCTAGGAAAAAGTGGCCACAAATCAGGCCACAAAAGCAGTACAGGAAGTAAAAGCTGACCTAGCCATTCTAAGAACCAAACTGAACTTCTAGAAATGAAGAATTCTCTCCTGGGATTTCAAAACACAATAGCAAGCTTTAACAGCAGAATTGACCAGGCAGAGGAAATAATTTCAGAACTTGAAGATCAAATTACTGACTAACCCAGTCTGACAAAAATAAGGAGAAAAGAATAAGAAAAAATAGCTATGCCTATGAGAGGTCTGGGATTATGTCATGACCAAATCTATGACTGAGTGGTATTCCTAAGAGAGAGGGGGAAACTAAGAACGCCTTGGACTAAGCCCTCCAAGATATAATCCAAGAAAGCTTCCCCTATCTTGCTAGAGAGGTGGCTGTACATACACTAGAGATGCAGAGAATTCCTATGAGGTATTACATGAGAAGACTATCCTCAAGGCACATAATAATTAGGTTTGCCAAGGTGCAAAAGAAAGAAAAAAATCCTAAAGGCAAACTAGAGAGAAAGGTCAGACCATCTACCAAGGGATACCCATCAGAGTCGCTGCACACCTCTTAGCAGCAACTTTACAAGCCAGAAGGGACTGGGGACCCATTTTTAACTTTTTTTTGAATTGAAGTTTCATTGTCACCTAGGCTGGAGTGCAGTGGCACAGTCATGGCTCACTGTAGCTTTGACCTCCTAGGCTCAGATGATCTTTCTGCCTCAGTCTCCTGAATAGCTGAGACTACAGGCATGCACCACCATGCCCAACTAATTTCTTTTTTTTTTTGTAGAGATGCGACCTCACTCTGTTGCCTAGGCTGGTCTCAAATTCCTGGGCCCAAACAGTCCTCCCAACTTGGCCTTTAAAAGTACTGGGATTGCAGGTGTGAGCTACCGGCTTTAACATTCTTAAAGAAAAACTGTTCCAGCCAAGAATTTTCTACCTGGCCAAGCTAAGCTTCATTAATGAAGGAGAATTAAAATCCTTCCCAGACATGCAATCACTAGGAGAATATGCCACCTCCTGACCAGCCCTTCAGAAAATGCTTAAAGTTCTAAGCACAGAAATGAAAGAACAGTTCACCAGTTGCAAAAGCACAAGTAAGCACAGAGTTTACAGACCATACAAATCACACAACTAAAGCAGCTTCTTAGCAACAATATGACAGGAACAAACTCTCAAATCTCAATAATTAACTTAAATGAACTGAACACGTTCCTCAAAAGGTATAGAATGGCAAATTATGTAAAGAAGCATAATCCATCCTTCAGGTGTCCTTAGAAAACCTATCTCAATGCAAATGTTACCCACAGGCTCAAGGTAATGGGCGCAGAAAAATCTTTCAGGCAAGTGGAAAAAAAAAGTGAGCAGCAGTAACTATTCTTATATCAGATAAAATGAACTTTAAACCAATAAAAGTTAAAAAGGACAGTGAAGGACACTATGTAGTGATAAGGAGCTCAACTCACCAGCAAGAAATATCCAACTTGAATGTATATGCACCCAACATAGGAGCATCCAGATTTGTAAAACAATTGCTAATTAATTTAAGAGCGAACATAGACAGTCATAAAATAATAATTGGAGATTTCAACACCCAGCTAACAGTTTTAGACAGACCATCAAGGCAGAAAATTAATCAAGAAATCCAGAACCTTAACACTGGATCAATTAGATCTAATAGACATCTACAAAACACTCAACCCAACAATCACATAATATGCCTTCTTCTCATTAGCATATGAAATATACTCTAAGATTTCTCACATCCTCAGACACAAATCAAGTGTGAACAAGTTTCAAAAGGTCAAAATCATACCAAGCATCTAAACAGATCACAGAGGAATAAAAATAGATATCACCAACAGAAATTCCCCCAAACACACAAATATATGGTTCTGAGTGACTTTTGGGTTAACACAGAGATAAAAAGATTTTTAGAAACAAATAAAAACAAAACACAACATACCAAAACCTGTGGGATATGTTGAGAGGGAGGTTTATAGCATTGCATTCACATATCAAGAAAAACAGAGTTCTCAAGTAAACAGCCTAATGTTACACCTATGGGAGCTGGAAAGACAAGAACAAGCCAATCCAAAGTCAGTAGAAGAATGGGAATTACCAAAATAAAAACAAAGTTAATGAAATAGGTGACCAAAAAACAAAAACATAAAATATCCTACAAAGGAGCCAAAAAGCTAGTACTTTGAAAGGATAAATAAGATTGATAAACCCTGGTCAGATTACCAAAAAATAAAATAAAAGAGAGAAAGAAAAAAATTGAATAAATACAATCAGAAATAAAAAGGTAATGTTATATCCAACCCTGAAGAAATACAAAAGTTTAACAGAGATTATTACAAACATCTGTATGTGAGTAAGATAGAAAATCTAGAGGAAATAGAGAAATTCCTGACAGAAAGCAACTTCTCATGATTGAAACAGGAATAAATTGATATCCTAAACAGACCAATAACAATCCAAGAAACTGTTTCACTAATAAGAAACCTCCCCACCAAAAACCCTGGGCCAGATGGTTCTCAGCTGAATTCCACCAGACATGCAGGGAAGAGGTGATGCTAATCTGAAGTTTTCCAAGCAATCCAGAAGGAAAGAATCCCTGCTAGCTCATTTTATGAAGCCAGTGTCATCTTGATACCCCATAATGGCAAAGACCCAACAAGGAAAGAAAACTTCAGGCCGACTTCCCTGATGAACATAGATGCAAAAATTCTCAACAAGATACTAGCAAATTGTATCCAGTAACACCTTACAAGAATCATTCATCATGACCTTGTGGGCTTCATCCCTGGGATGCAAGGCTGGTTCAACAAAATGCAAATCAGTAAATCTAATCCACCACATACATAGATGGAAAACCAAGAATTACATGGTTAACTCAATAAAAGTAGCAAAAGCATTTGATGAAATCAAACTTCCCTCCTGGATTAAAAACCCTCAAGCACCTAGGCACCAAAGGAACATTTCAATCAAAGGAGCATAGAATCACCTATGACAAGCCTGCAGCCAATGTACTTAACAGACAGAAGCTAGAAGCATTCTTCCTAAGAACTGGATAAGACAAAGAAGTTCACTCTCACCACTCCTATTTAACAGAATACTGGAAGCCTTAGCCAGAGCAATCAGGCAGGAGAAAGAGATTGGAGGTATCCAAACAGGAAAATAAGAAGTTTTTATCCTTGCAGAGAATATGATTCTATACCTAGAAAACCCTAGAGAGTCAGCCAAAAACCTCCTTGCACTGATAAACAACTTTGGTAGTCTTAGGATACAAAATCAACATGCAAAAATCAGTTGCATTTCTGTACACCAACAACAAACAGGCTGAGAACCAAATAAAAAACAACCTATTCACAGTAGCCACAAAATTAAAATACCTCAGTATTCTTCTAACTAAAGAGATAAAAGATCTTTAAAATGAGAACTATAAAACTTTGCTCAAGCTGGGCTCGGTGGCTCAGCCTGTAATCCCATGCCTTGGGAGGCTGAGGTGAGTGGATTGCCTGAGCCCGCAGGTTCGAGACCCGCCTGGGCAACTTGGTGAGACCTCATCTCTACAATAAATAAAAAAATTAGCTGGGTGTGGTAGTGCGCGCCTATAATTCCAGCTACTTGGAAGACTGAGGTGGAAGGATCGCCAGAGCCCCAGCAAGTTGAGGCTGCAGTGGCCGGGAGCAGCCACTGCACTCCAGTCTGGGCGACAGAGACTCCAACTCAAAAAAAACCCAACAAAACTTTGCTCAAAGAAATCAAAGACGATACAAACAAATGGAAGAACATTCTATGCTTATGTATTAGAAGAATCAATATTGTCAAGATTCCATTCTACCCAAAGCAGTTTACAAATTCAATGAGATTCCTGTCAAACTACAAACAACATTTTCTGCAGACCTAGAAAAGACGAGGCTTAAATCCATATGGAAACAAAAAAGAGCCGAAATAGCTAAAGCAATCCTCTTAGACTTCATGCTTTACTACACGGCTGCAATAATCAAAACAGTACAGTACTGGTATTAAAATAGACATATAAACTAATGGAATCAGATAGAGAACCCAGAAATAAAACCACGGACCTGCCGGGTTCAGTGGCTCAGCCAGTAATCCCGCACTTTGGGAGGCTGAGGTGAGTGAATTGCCTGAGCCTGTGGGTTCGAGACCCGTCTGGGCAACTTGGCGAGACCTCATCTCTACAATAAATCAAAAAAATTCGCTGGGCGTGGTAGTGCGCACCTGTAGTTCCGGCTACTTGGAAGGCTGAGGCGCAAGGATCACTGGAGCCCAGCAGGTCAAGGCTGCGGTGACCGGGAGCCTGCCGCTACATTCCAGTCTGAGCAGCAGAGTGAGACTCCAACTGAAAAAATAAATAAATAAATAAAAGTGAGCAAAGGACATGAACAGACACTTCTCAAAGGAAACATCCAAGCAGCCAACAAACATGACCAAATGCTCAGCCTTACTAATCATTGGAGAAATGCAAATCAAACTACATGAGATACCATCTCTCACAGATCAGGATGGCTATTACTAAAAGTAGCAACAGGTTTCGGTGAGACTGCAGAGAAAAAGGAATGCTTCTGTACTGTTGGTGGGAATGTAAGCTAGTTCAACCTTGTGGCAAGAAGTTTGGAGATACTACCTCAAATAACTAAAAGTAGAGCTACCATTCACCCCAGCAAACTCATTCCTGGGAATACACCCAAAGGAACACAAATTGCACTACCAAAAAGACACGTGCACATGTATGTTTATTACACTATCCACAATAGCAAAAACATGGAACCAAGCCAGATACCCATCAAAGGTGGAGTGGATAAAGGAAATGTGGTATATATACATGATGGAATACTAGGCAGCCATAAAGAAGAACAAAATCATGTCCTTTGCAGTAACATGGATGCACCTGGAGACCATCATTCTTAGTGAGTTACCACAGAGACAAAAAACTGAATACTGCATCTTTTCAATTATAAGCACTAAACTTTGGTTTCATGGGGACAAGGGCCGGAACAACAGACCCTGGGCACTGCTAAATGAGGGAGAGGGTAAGGGACACCAAACCACCATTGGGTACCATTCCCACCACTGGGGTGGGGGAGGGCTCATCAGAAGCCCAAACCTTGCTTTCATGCAATATACTTATGTGGCAAATCTTCACATGTACCCCATGATTCTTAAAAAAAAAAAAAATCCTTTGTGTTCTACCTGTACATCCCTTTCTTCCCCCAATCCCTGGTAACCACTAATCTTTCTGTTCTCCACAATTTTGCCTTTTCCAGAATGCCATATAGTTGGAATTGTCCAGTGTACAGCCTTTTCATTTTGGCTTCTTTCACTTGGTAATATGTATTTAAGATTCCTCCATGTCTTCTTGTGGGTTGTTAGTTCATTTCTTTTTAAAACTGATTAGTATTCTGTTGTCTGGATTTACCACCGCTTATCTGTTCCCTATAAATAACCAAGACATCTTGGTAACTTCCAAGTTTTGGTAATTGTAAGTAAAGTTGTTGTAAACATCCATGTGCAGGTTTTTGTGTGGACATACATTTTCAACTCATGTTGGTAAATACCAAGGAGTGCAACTGCTGGATCAGATGGTAAGAGTATGTTTAATTTTGTAAGAAACCTCCAATCTGTCTTCCAAAGTGGCTGTACCAATTTACATTCCCACCAGCAATGAATAACAGTCTGCATTGCTCCAGACACTTGCAGCATTTGGCATTGCCCGTATTTTGGATTTTAGCCTTTCTTTAAGGTATGCAGTGATATCTCATTTGTTGTTTTGTTATTTATTTATTATTATTATTATTATTTTTTAGAGACAAGATCTTACTCTGTCACCCAGGTTGGAGTTCAGTGGTGCTATTATAGCTTACTGTAATCTTTAATTCTTGGCTCAAGTGATCTTTTTGCCCCAGCCCCCTGCGTATCTGGGATTACAGGCATGTGCTCCCACGCCTGGCTAAATTTTTATTTCTTGTAGAGATGAGCTCTTGCTATGTTGTCCAGGCTAGTCCTGAACTCTTAGCCTCAAATGATCCTCCCGCCTTGGCCTCTCAAAGTGCTAGGACTACAGGCTTTCATTGTCTTAATTTGCAGTTTTCTAATGGCGTGTGATATTGAGCATCTTTTCATATGCTCATTTTCCATTTACATATCTTTGATAAAATGTTTCTTCAGATATTTTACCCATTTTAAAATTAAGTTGTTCATCTTTTTGTGAGTTTTATGTGTGTATGTTTTGCATAACAGTAATCAGATATGTCTTTTGCAAGTATTTTCTCCCAGTCTGTGGCCTGTTCTCTCATTCTCTCGACACTCTGTTTATTTTTTTCCCAAGTATTTATTATTAACTAAAATGATCTTATTTGTTTGTTGTCTCCTCACACTACAGTGTAAGATATACAAAGGATCTGTCTGTTTTGGTCTCTGCTGTATTTCCAGTGCCTAGCATGGTGCCTGATTTTTGGATGCAATTAACAAATATTTGTTGACTGAATGAATAGATAGCAACTGTTAACATTTTAAATTTGCTTTGTTCTCATTGAAAATGGCATCAAATTGTTTTGAGGTCTTCCATCTTCTAATGTAAAAGTTCAATTTAAATTTTTGCTATATTTTCAAAATTAAGGATAATGGTTAGCCACTTGTAATATTGTGAGAGAAATTTCCATTGTGGTTCAGAGGAAGTTGATGTAAGATATGTCACTGTACTTGCTTGGATCTATACTTGCTTTGTCCTCTCGAGTAGTATAGATTTATTTTCCAGGAAATAGTCACAGGATTGGGCAATGAGGGCAGAATGTTTTATGTCATCCCACAAAGCTTTTCAGGATAGATACTAGGCACTAGAAGGCCTCATTTGGTACATTTACAAGTGTCTACGGTATCTACAAATATGTATTCACAGATACACATATACACACGCATTAAACTTTGCAAGGTAAAATTAATTATTCAAATTCTCTTTTCTTGGTTGCTTTTTGGTTAGCTGGATTTACTAAAGGTGGAAAGTGATGCATAGTTTCCTCTGTTGTTGTTTTCTCTCATTTCTGTTGAATAGTTTTTGGTTTTATATGTTTTGATGTAATGCTGTTTGCTTTGTAATGTTCACAAGTACTATAATTTTTGTCTGTCTTTGTCTCAATCAAATGCTTTTTGCCTTGAGTTCAGGCCTTTGAATATTTCTATTCTGATTTGCGTTTGTTTGAATGTGTCAAGTCTTCTTTTTTTAGCTTTTCTTTGTGTGTTATTTTTGTTTTTATTTTTTGAGTCAGGATTTCACTTTGTCACCCATGCTGAAAGTGCAGTGATACAATCACAGGTCACTACAACTTTGACCTCCTGGGCTTGGGTGATCCTCAGCCTTCTGAGTAGCTGGGACTACAGGTGCATGCCACCATGCCCAGCTAATTTATTTTATTTTATTTTTGTAGAGATGAGGTCTCGCTATATTGTCCAGGCTGGTCTTGAACTCCTGGGCTCAAGCAATCCTCCTACCTCAGCCTCCCAAAGTGCTGAGGTTACAGGTGTGAGCTACTGTGCCTGACCTGTCTTTGCTTTTTAAATTGCAAAGTAACATATATTTGAGGTCTTTTTTTCCCCAAAAAGTCCTTTCAGATGATCTTTTAAGAGGTATTTTCATTTTCTATTGCTGCATAACAAACCATCTAAAAACATAATGACCTACAACTAGAATCATTTTACTATCTTTCATGATTCTGTAGGTTGACTTGGCTCAGCTGATGGTTCTTTTACTTCAGGGATATTCTGCTGGTGCTGCCATCATCTGGTAGTCCTCTTAAACTAGAATGTCCGTGGTAGTTTATTCACATGGTTAGTGCCTTGGTAGGGATGACTGGGCTCAACTGCAATATTGGAACACAATCCCTTCCCCTTCCCCAGGCCTCTCCTTTACAAAGTGGCCTCTTACATGTTCTCTGTATGTAGCAGGGGTTCTTCCAGCAGGATAACCATATTTTTGTGGCAGCTTAGGGCTCCCAAGCGTACTAAAGTGAAAACTGCCAGGCTTCCTTAAAGCGGAGGTATGGAACTAGCAAAGTGTCCATTCTGCCTCATTCCATTGGTTGAAGCAGTGATAGGGCCAGCCCAGATTCATTGAGAGAATGTAAATATCAAGAGGTGTGGTTCACTGGGGCTGTCTTTACTCACATTTTATATTTAGTTAATATCTGGAATTTTAGGCTGTATTATACCTTAAGTATTATTTAAAAAAATATATATATTATATATATTTTAAGTACCAGATATTACTTGGGATCTGAGGCAGGAGGGTTGCTTGAGGCCCAGGAATTCTCAACCAGCCTGGGCAACATAGTGAGAACCCATCTCAAAAACAAAATGAAATCTAGACGTTTTTATTCATTTTGTAACTACTTACAATTTAGTTAATTTAATTGGTCTCGGTGCATTTTGTCAGTCTTAATTTACCATTATTTCTAGGGAATTTGGATTTTTTTTGATAGGTTGTAATATATTTTCAACTAATGTTTTCAGGAAGTCTGTGTAGATTATATAATATCTTGAGTTTTTCCAAATGTATAATGCCTTCTCTTGTCTTCACACAGTTTGGTTGGGTATAGAGTTCTTGGATCACACACTTTGTTCCTCAGGAATTTATAGTTATTTTTCCATTGTCTTTGGGAATGTATTGTTACAGAGAAACCTAAGGCTACTCTAATTTATCTTCCTTTGTAAGTATACCTTTTGGGAAACTAGCAATGTAAAATTTTGCTAGGAAGTGTTGGTGAATGGAACTGGAACATGGTCTGCAGTTTTGTCTTTTTTCAATTCTGTCAAGTTTTCTTCTAGTATAATTTTTGCTTTATCTCATCTTCCATTTACTCTAGTTTCTTCAACAGCAGGTACAGTGATCTGTTGGGTAAATCTTAGTTTCTAAATCTTTACTTGTCATTTTATTACTCTTCATTTTGTTCTTTCATTCTACCTTGTGGGAAACTTCCTGAATGTTAATTCTTTATTATGAATTCAACTCTCTGCCATGTTAATCCTGGTATTCAAGTTTCCTTGAAATCTCTCCTTATCTGAGTTTCTTTCTCTTCCTTCTCAGCACAGTGTCTCTTTATTCCCATCGCACTTGGTTCTTAGAGGCAGTGTCTTTCTACAACTAATTAAGTACCCAAATTGATGTTTTCCTGCATAGTTTTTTTATTTCTTGGGGTGAATTTGTCATTGCACCACTGCCAGCCCTGCCTCTACTTTCTGCTGGATTGTACTTAGCAGGTTGTAGACTCTGAATGAGTACAGAAAAAGAGCTTTGGGTGGGGAAGGGCCAGTGGCCATCTCTGGAAGCAGGCCTCACCCAGTATGAGGCTGGCCAGCCTGTTTCCTGATTGCTGCTAACCGAGAAACTTTGAGCTGGGAGTGGAGAAAGGTGAAGGACTAAACTCTTTCCCCACATACTTTCTGGCCAGCCGTGTCATAGGTCACGAGTCAGCTGGCCATGGATGTGTTTCTCTCTCTCTTTCTCTTTCTTTCTTTCTTTCTTTCTTTCTTTCTTTCTTTCTTTCTTTCTTTCTTTCTTTCTTTCTTTCTTTCTTTCTTTCTTTCTTTCTTTCTTTCTCTTTCTTTCTTTCTTTCTTTCTTTCTTTCTTTCTCTCTCTCTCTCTCTTTCTTTCTCTCTCTTTCTCTCTCCCTCTCTCTCTCTCTCTCTTTCTTTCTCTCTCTCTTTCTTTCTTCATTTATGCTGTAGTTAGTAAAAATTTCTCCCAGACCTTTGCAACTTGTTATGGTTCAATGCAGGCCCTACCTTCTGTCATCTTTTGTGTATATCTTTATAGGTATTTTAAGTGGAATTTGTGAAGTCACATCAGGAAGTGGTAGCTTGACATCCTCTTAAACTATATGGTGTTTTTCTTTATCTTACATTTTATTAATCTTTAAAATATGTTAATCTTTTTATTGACACAAGGATCCTCTTTCCAGGAGTCTTGGTCTTCCTGAGATTGCCAACAGGTACTTCTGATAGAAAGCATCTTGGACAGGCTTTTATTAACACTCTTAGCTTAGCTTAACAAAGGGGGCAAGCCACTTGAGCCAGGGGAGCTTGCCTCTAGATTAGCCTGAGTTAAGAATAAAAGGTCAGCATTCAAGTTATTCTATCTCTCTGGAGGTAAAACTAGATTAAAAAGCTGGCACTGACATTCTAATGATTATTTTATTTAGTTTATTAGTTAGTTGATTGATTTTTTAGAGACAAAGTGTCGCTCTGTTGCCTAGGCTGAAGTGCAGGAGCCTTATCTTGGCTCACTGCAGCCTCATGCTTCTGGAGTCATGCCATTCTCCCACCTCAGCCTTCAAAGTAGCTAGAAATACGGTTGTGCATTATTGTGCCTTGTTACCTTCTTAAAAATTTTCTGTAGAGATGGGGTCTCTTTATGTTGCCCTGGTTGATCTTGAACTCCTGGCCTTAAGTGATACTTAACTTCCCAAAATGCCTGGTTATTTTTATGCTTAATTTTCAAAATGCTTAACGTCATATCTACTTGCATGTTTTTATTTTTATTTTTGGTACTAGTCTTTTGTCTCTCTTATCTTAAGAATAAGACATTTCATTCTTTTAAAAAGCTTAGCCTTCTTTTATTTCTTTATTTTTGCCATTCATACTTTTTTCTTAAATGCCAATTAAAAATATTTACCTCTATTCTTTCATGCTAACGTATATTGCTTTAATATTTTCATCTCTGTTTTCTTAAGCATAATTTCCTGCACTGTCTCCCCACCCCCACATTTGATTTTTAAAGGCTGCAACAATATGCAATCCCCAGGATGATAGCAGCAGTGGGCAGTGTTCATTGAACACATAGGAAAGAGCTATCGTCTCTCCTTTTCCTTCTGGTAGTTTCTAAGCAGAGTTTATTTATTTATTATAAACCTATTATATAAACTCTTTATTGTACCTTGACCCCTTAAATTATAACTTGGGCATATCTTGATTAAAACTATTTCCCAGAGCAAGAGTGATTTGCTTCCAACAGATGGGAGTGGCTTTTGGACAGCAGATACTACCTGTATGAGAAACTGAGTGTTCTGAAATCCGTGGTCTGTAACATGGGTTCTGTGGCTCAGTGGAAAGGGGTCAGAGAGATGCATGTAGTAGCTCTGCCATGGAATAGCTGCATGACCATAGGCAAGTTTCAGAACCTTTCTTGAGGGCTTTTTCTAGCCCCCCAAAAGGCAAACATATAATATATACCATTCATGGTTATTATAAGAGTAGTGCATGTAAAACATCCAGCATGGTGTCTGGCCCATAGTAGTCACCCATATAGGGGACTAGCCAGAACAGCATGTGTCACCCAGAGGAAAGGAGGTGAAGTGGATAGGGTTATGTCTGGCAAAGTCTTGCTTTAGAGAAGAATCCTGGGGTATTATAGGCCTGCTGGGAAGGCCTGTGTTCCTGGGCAGGATTTTGGCCCTGCTTCAACTTCAGCTGTCTGTAATGCTGCTTCTCGTGTACTAATAAGACGAACCGTGGTTTTAACAATTTGGGGATAGTGGTTTAGAGAAAAGAATCACTTCAATAAATAGACTCAGCTTGTAAGACAAAGCCCAGTTTCAGAAATACTGCATTGTGAGAAAGATGCCTCTTAAAAATAAAGGATTTTTGGAGGGGAAATGATAGTAAAAGGGCACAAAGGAGGAATACGTTTTTGAGTTCTATTGCACAGTATAGTGACTTTAGTTAATAAGATTTAACTTGCATTACAGACCATGGATTTCAGAACAGTCGGCTTCTCATATGGGTAGTATATGCTGTCCAAAGCCATTCCTGTCTGTCGGAAGCAAATCACTACTGCTCTGGGAAATAGTTTTAATAATATATTTCAAAGCTTCCGAGAGTGAATTTCAAAGTTTCTACCACAAAAAATGCTAATTATGTGAGATGATGGAGATGATATATATGTCGGTTAGTTTTATTTAATCATTACACAGTGTCTTTATATACCAGAATATCATATTGTACCCCATAAATATATACACTAGTTGTCAATTAAAAACGACACAAAAGTCAAGGATTTTAATCTGTAGGTTGGGCTGTCTTCTTAGCTGGGTTTGGAATGGTTCCCTAGTTGTGAGGGTCTCCTGAGCTCACTTCTTTTTTTTTTGAGTTGGAGTATCACTCCGTCGCCCAGACTGGAGTGCAGTGACCACTCCCGGCCACCGCAGCCTCGATCTGCTGGGCTCCGGCGATCCTTCCGCCTCAGCCTTCCGAGTAGCCGGAATTACAGGGGTGCACTACCATGCCCGGCTGATTTTTTTGATTTATTGTAGAGATGAGGTCTCGCTGCCCAGGTGGGTCTTAAACCCGCGGACTCAGGAAATCCACTCACCTTAGCCTCCCAAAGGCGCGGGATTACAGGTTGAGCCACCGAGCCCAACTTGAGTTCACTTCTTATTACACTTAGAGATTTTTACCTCGGGGGCTGGGAGATCTCTACTTGAGGCTCCTACCATCTGACCTGGCTCCCTAGGGTGATCTGCCTCTAGTCCAGTGCCATAATCCCTTGTAAAGAGGATCCGTTCCAGTTATTGCTCTGGGCCCCAGATCTCTCAAGATGTGGTGAAAGTGAGTGGTGTGTGTAGCATGGACAGAGGAGTATTCTCTAATTTCCCAGGACCCCCTAAAGGATCACCTGACCAGCCTTCGAAACAAAGGCTATGTGCTTACTTTATGCGATTACTGCTATGCCCTTGGTTCCCAAGCTTGGCAGCATGTTAGGATTACCCAAGAAGGTTCCAAAATACCAACACCTGGCTCCCATCTCTTAGATTCCATTTTAATTGGTCTGGTTAATTTTTTTTTTGAAGCGCTTTAGTTAATTCTGATGTGCAATCCAGGTTAAAGTTGTATCACCTGACTGCTTCCACCCTTCACTTGTTGGACCCTGCCCATGGCTGCAACCCTCTAGTGATCCCCTCGTGATGCTTCCTGAAAACCTTGGTCTGTGCTGAGGGGAGGCTGACAGGAGGAGCCTCCAACCTGTGCCAGCTCAACCAGCCGCTGGTGTGTTCAGCAGACTGCATTTTGGCTCTAGAGAGGGGTTCAGTACTTTGAAAAAGGTTTATAAACTACTGACCTCTGGAGGCTGAAGTCTCCCCATTGTGTATCAGAGCAGAACTGGGACTGTTTTCCTGGGGACCTGGGTCAGTACTTTGCTTCACCTTCCCTGTGGCTAAGGAGACCCTTGATTTTCAAAAGGAATGAAACCCTGTCATCATGGTTAACAGAAAAGCAAATAAATCTGCCCTTACTTGGCTACATAGTAGACCAATTGAACTTGAGTTTGCAACAAAGAATGTTGCATCAAATTTTTAAATTTTAACTTCTTACCAAAAGCCTTAGTTCTAAGATGGAATGTTCCTGGAGGTGGCCTAAAATCTCTCTATTTCTCTACAGTACCTTTTTGAATTTTCAAGGGGACTACTTAACACTCTCTTCAGGAGACAGGTGAAAGGGCAGGTAAGCTGAAGCTGATTGAGAAGGAGCAGGGCTGAGCCCCCCTCACACTCCCACCCTTACTTTGACACGAGCGGCTCCCTTAGCCAGGTTGATCATCACCACCTGAGAGCTCTCTGTTGAGCCAAGGTAGTCTTCAGAGACCTTCGTGCTGAGGCTCTTTTGACTGCTCTTGCTTGCTCTTTTGACTGCTTCCTGTTTTTTCTGGGACTATTAACATCGCTTTTGTTACTGGATGTCATAAAAAAAGTCATTTCAAAGTTGGAAACTTTTTTTTGGTTTCTTTTTGAGTTGGAGTCTCATTCTGGCACCCAGGCTGGAGTGCACGCTCACAGCCACCCCAGTGTCGACCTGCTGGGCTCAGGTGATCCTCTCGCCTCAGGCCTCCGGAAGTGCTGGGATGCCTGGCTTGAGCCACTGGCCCAGCCTGTTTTTTTGTTCTTAATGCTCAGGATGTTTGCAGCACCAGCCACTGGAGAGAATCCCTTTCCGAGCATTTGTGGGAGAGGTCTTTCTGAGGCTGCACGTGTTACTAGAAACTGTCATCGTTCCCCTCATTCGAGATTTTGCCTTACCTCATGGACACTCTGGACCTTGGAGCTACTCAGGCTTCCCTTTCTGCTGAGCAGATGGGATGCTTTGCTTTAAATATGTCTGCCTTGAAGAAATATCTAGTGCATGATAGTATGTGCCCTAGCTTTAATCCCAGCTTTATTTTTTTTCTTAAAATCATTATTTGTTTATCTTCATTTCCTCATCTATTTCCTTCTCTTCTAAAGTATGTATCTTTGTTAGCCTCCTCTTCCTTTTTGGAATGAGCTAGTGTAAGATTTAGTAAATAAGTAAGAACCATCCTGAATATTTTAAGAAGTCATCCTTTTGGCCCAAGCTTACTACTGCCTTGCTCCTGGAGGCCTTTGGCTTTGCTGCCTGTCAGAGAAGCCTCCTGGCAGGTCCTACTGCATTGCCTCCCCTGTCTGCTCACCCCTCTGTCCCAGAGAGAATTTCCTGTAGCCTCTCCCCTGCAGAGTCGAGCCCAACAGCTTGGTGTCAAGGGACTTTCTTAGCAGTAAACACCTCTTGCCCTCCCATCCCCCATTACCAGGCCTGCTTTCTGTGGCTTCCCTCCCACTCATGCTGCTACAGCTCTTGTTTCATGCCCCCTGATCGGGGGCCCTTTTACCACTCCTTCACCTTTCTCTGCTTAAGGTAAACTTCCTCTGTGAAACCTTCCTTGCTCTCCAACAGGGTTGGCCACTTCCTGGGTGTTACTTCCTCTCCGGTGCACATCTGGTCGCACTAGCTAGGCTGCTGCCAGCCCATAGATGTCTTTCTTCAAGATGCTTCATGGTACTTCCAACTGCTGGCAACCTGTCTTAATGAAGATACAGATCTTTGATGTCTCCAGTGTATGTGGTGCCCTGCTAGGATTGTGCAGTGCATGACTTCATAGTTGCATGTGGTGGCTCTGTCTGTTGTAATTATTTGTTTGTCTGTATTCTCCTCAGGAGAATATCTTTATATCATGATGGTATTTTTACATTCTTGCTGTCTGACCAGATCAGACCCTCAGTAACTATTTGCTAAACAAAGAAGGAATGGAGGTACAAAAATATATTCACCTCATCTGGAAAAATAACAGGAAAGCATGCCTGGCAAGCTCTTTTACATTGAACAGTTAGAATATATTTTAATTCAGAGACACTTTATTTTCACATTTCAATATTTATGTAATCAGCGATCTTAAAGTTAGTGTACAATTGTGGTTGAGTGTGCAGACTCTGGAGCCAGAAGCCCTGAGTTTGAATCCTGGTTCTCTTTTATGCATATTTGTGTGACTTTGGGCATGTTACTCACCTTCCTGTGTCTCAGTTTACTCATCTGCAAAATTGGGGTGATAATAATAGTTCCTACTTCCTGGGGTTGTTGTAAGAATTACATGAATTATTTTATATGGTGCTTAGATCAGTACCAGACACATAATGGTAAGAGATAGAAGAAGTGTTAGATATCATCAATATTGTTAAAGTCCATGTGTAGGCTTACTATACTGTTGTCTCTTTAACCCCCAAAAGCTGTTTTTAATCCATGGTGTCCAGCTTATATTGCTAGCATCTTGTTTCTGCAGGTCTGGCCTCCTACTGATTGGCCCCAGGTTTGTGCTGTGGTCAAAGCACAGGCAGCCAGCGTGTGCCCTCCCCCGCCCACACCCGTGTTTTTCTGCAACAAAAGGTGCATAGTACACAGCAGGAAACCAGCAGGCTTTGTTTTTTCTTCCTAATTTGGCAGAAGGGATGGGGAAAAACCAGGGCCCTTTACAGACGAGGCTTGTTTTAGAGTTTAAATCTAACTTTTTGCTCATGTTCTAAAGCCTGGTAATAAATCTTGACTACATGAGACTAGAAGTCAGAGAGAATTGGGTTTGAAAAAATGATTAAATTTTTTCTTTTTTAATTTTAAATATGTGGGGTACAATTCAGGGTAAAAAATGATTTTAATGTAAAATCTTTTCTGATTGCAGAACAGTTTGCCTTTGATGACTTCAAGAGAGTTGTGGGATCAACTGGTGAAAGGTAATGGAATGTTCCAGGGCCAAGTTCCCCATTAGGGCCTGCCAGGGTATTCTCAGGTGAGATAATAGGTGAGAGTCACTCCTTAATAGCTAAAGGCTTCTTCAAGTCTTCAGTGTTCATGGAATGGGTATTTTTTGTGTTGTTTCAGAATGTATTTTTCCTCGAGTCTCATGCTGGCTTTAGAAGCTGTAACACTGTGGGAAGTTCTACAGAACTCACTCAGTGTGGCTGCCCCACCCTGTTGAGCTCTCTTCAAAGAAAGCAGCATCTGACTAATACATTCTTTGGAGATACTCTGCCCATTTTCATTATGAGAGCTAAATGGCTTTTCCCAGATCACATTACTGTAATTGACTTTGTGCTTGACTTTGATATTCTTACATATTATATGGAACCAGCCAAAACTCTCACAGCAGTTGCTGTACATTTGTTAGGCTTTCACCAGACTTTTCTTGGTTGAACAAAACAGTATATAAGTAAATGATACAAAGATGATCTAAAATTTCACACTCCCTAATTTGTTAAATTGATCAAAGCCCTTTATATACGTACACCTGTATTAAATATTATTTAAATATAGAACTGACTGACTTTAGCCCAATCCAAGGGCGTGTTTAGTTATTAGTTCTTAGAGAGAATGTCTATGTGAGGAACTTTCTCCAACAGAGTTTCTGTGGGCTCATTTAGTTTACCTTCAGGGTTTCAGAAATGATAAGGAGACAGTTGTTATTACTGTCTATGTTCTGGAAGGTAGAGAAGCAGATGATGAGAATGTGTTTACCTTTTCTCACAGATCAGCCAGTGGAAGAACTCGTTTTATACCCCATTTTTTTTCTCTGACCCCTTTCGGCCACATCAAAAGCTTTGTTTTTTTAAAGGAGCACAATTATAGTCTAAGGTTAAACCTTTAAATGGGGACACACACATTTAAAGATTTCCTTTTTCTTCATCTAAAACTGAAATGTCTGTCTCTTTCCAAAATCTCTTTTCATTTTGGAGAAACGTTAGCAAAGACAAACAGGAATTTACCTAAATTTCACCTAGGGTGAAGATGTCCTGATAGTCAAAGCAAATTGAAAGCCCACAGAAAGAATCTGATTCACAAATGTGTTTGTCAGCCCCCCCTCTTTTAAAGTTGGTTGTCAACATTTAGAATCTAGGCAATTTTGAATTACAGACCTACTTTCTGGCACCTCTTGAAAGACTGTAGGGTCCATTGAAACCTGGCCCACATGACCATAGTTAGCTGGAGCCAGGTTGAAACAGCCCAGTTGGCTGAGCTTTGTTGTGTTCCTCACTTTGCAGTGACAGCTCTCTTTTATGTGATCTGTCTAGCCCTGTGGCATTTGAATTGTGACCCCAGTCCTGTCATGTCCTACCCTTTAGCCAATGTTCTACTATGTTTTATGGCTAGGTATCTAACAACTTTCCAGAAAGGCCTAGGCCTGTGTGAGCAGTGAGTGGTTAAATGGCCATCAGGAAGGAGAATTGGCTCCTTGGAGCCCACGTGTTGTTCCCAGCCCCACCTGGGCCTTCAGGGGACAGGAGTTAACACCAGGGTGGATGTGGTGTGCTGTATTTGCTGAACTGGCACCGCTCCATCTGTTCATTCAGCCTGAAAGTCATAACCAAGGTTTCCTTATCCAGGGGGTGGGGCATTTTTCAAAATATGAAAGAAAGCAGCCAGTGACAGCTCCAGCCCATTCGCAGGCTTACAAGACCAGCTCTTGCCACAAAAGGATAAGCTTCCTGTTTACCAGTTGGCCTGAGACAAAGTGGTTGTGCTTCCTGGCCACGCGGAGCTTGGCACACAGGCTGGGTTCTGTCTGTCAGGATGGTGGGGCTGAATGCTTGCTCTGTGCTTGGCCGGCTGGGGGCGGCAGGGCCCCCGCAGCATGGTTCCTGGACACAGGCCACTTCAGAGGGCACCCCCGGGAGGGCACTCAGTTTGGCTCCAGAACCAGCCCTGGCGTTCGGAAAGAAAGCAAATGAGGGAGGCAGCCAGCAGGTCGGCCTCGCCTTCCTGCTGGCTTCTTCCTTGGTGCTCCTTTCCTTAGGGGCCCAATCTAGGCTAAGGCCCTTGGCACAAAACTGAATCCTACAATAAATTTGTATCTTTTATTTTTAAGTCTCCAGGAAGCAGGATGTCAGTACCTCTGGGAAAACTGGTCCTTTTTGGCAGTGCAGCTGCTGGGAGCTGGGCCCTTGTGTATTACCTTATACAAAGTGAGTATCCTGCAAGCCGCCTGAGGCACGGCCTCCTCTGAGTTCTCCTGCTCCTCAATCAAAGGCAGTATCTGAGATGTTTTCAGCAGATTAGAGAAAGGAGGAGAGGGCTGTTTTAAAAGCCAGTCCACCCTTTCACGGGCTGTAGCTTCCTCCTTTTCCTATAATCCCAGTTTTCCCAGGAGCAACAAGTACAAATAAAGGGTCCAGGACTTATTTGCATAAGAAGCCTTGCAAAGCAAGATGGGCTTTCACTCCAGTGAACACACAGGGGATCCATCAAGATTCTGAGATTACATAAAGAGAGAACAGAAGGAAGGGGAATACCAGATGGTTCACAGGTGGGGAAAACTGTGGCTGTTTCTCAAGTGATGTCAGCCTTTTTTACACTTCATTCTTTGCTGTTGATTCAATGGAGGAGGGATCTTGCGTAAGGGACTCCGGCAGGGGCAGAAAATAAAAGCAGAGTCCATGATGTTCAGAATCCCAACAGATGCAACTTCTAGCATCACTGCACCCAAATTTGAATTTGTAAAGACAGCCACAATTATTGTCAGCAGCCAAGACATTTAAGGTCATTTCAATGCTCCTTCAAGCAGCAGAGTGTTTTCTATGTGGACAATTTTTGAGGCTTCTTTAATCCCTGCCCAACTTGGCAGCTCAACGATTCTGCAGCATTTTTGCTTCATCCCAGGATGTGAGTGTCACCAGCAGACAAGCAGACAGAGGATGGTGTCCTCTCCACCCATTCTCCACTTTCCTGCAGAGCTGGCCCGGGGTCCCTGAGTCTGGAGGTAGCCTGAGATGAGTGTTCCCTGGGATGTTTAGACTGGATAACTCGGCCTGCTCTTCCCTCTGCCAAAGCAATAGGGCAGGCATGACAGGAATGGGAGCATTTTTGTGTCAGGGTTCAGTCTTCTGGTCTGACAACCTTTCTCCCTTAGGCTAGAGTCAGCCAACAGAGCTCAGCCATTTGAGTGAGACCTGGGCTCTGCAGCCCACAGCCTGGGTTGAATGGTTGAGTCTCTACTCCAGCTTTTGACCAGCTGTGTGGCCTTCTGGGGGAGTCAGTCCGTCGTCCGTCCTAGGCCTTAGTTGCCTTGTCTGTGTGAGGAGGGCTAATCTTACTGCCTGTGCATAATAAGGTGGTTTTGAGAGTTGAGTGAATCTCACACCACGTGGGCTGTTGAGATGCTGTGAATTGTGAAGTATGTGAAATACCGAGAACAGTGCCTAGCCATAGAAATCCTTCGTAAACCCTAGCTGTCTGGACCCAGCTCCTGCCCCTTCTTTTCCTGCCATGGCAGTCACCTTGTTCATGCCCACTGCATTCCCTGCAGCCCCAGTCCTGGGAAGTAGTACAGGTAAGGCATTCCCTAGGCCTCTCTAGGCTCAGGCCAACTTCCCCTGACTTACTGTGGTGGCACTTGCAGGAGGGAAGCTCTTTCTGTGGCCGAATCGAATACTCTACTTAGGAAGCCTGCCTTTCCCCTCTCCCTTGGGCAGTCGACTGCACTTTGTACTTCAAGGAGGTGCTTCCTGGGGTTTCCAGAAGCCTTTGGGCTAAGAAGGGTTCCTGAGACTGAGAGCAGTTCCGCTTGAAATGTTGAAACTGTAAACTTGACAAGTGAGCATTTTCACATCCCATTTCTTGGCCTGAGGGTTTTCTGGCTTATTTTGTGCCTCATCTTAGTGGAAGGAGCAAGGTTCAGAAGTTGGATGTTATGTTTTCTGACCCCAGCTTTGCCTTGAACCAGTTGTGCCACTTTGAGTAAGTCATGGAATCACAGGACTTTAGACCTAAGAGAAAGCTTAGAGAAGAGCTGATCAGACCCCTCAGATGTAGAGATGAGGCAGTGGGCGAAGTAAGAAGATGAGATGAAGACATTGAGGCACAGAAAGAATCTGCACATCCTGTATGTACTGCCTGTCTGTGCTTTGGTTTTTGAGGCTGTAAAATGGACAATTTAGACGGTTCATTCACAAATTTCACATTTCTATTTCTGTTTGCACCCTGTACATCAGCTATATTATTTAACTTTCTGTGGGTAGACTCTACCTGACCAAGTTTAGTAAAGAAAAAAATCTCTTTCCTGCTTAGACACTTTTTCCAGGGCTTCGTATTACCAGTTGGCGCTGGAGCAGCTGCATGGCCACCCCGAGGCACAGGAGGCTCTGGGGGCTCCTCTCAACGTTCACCATCTCCGACTCACTGACAAGCACAACTTCGTGGACATCGCCGATGCCAAGGTAATGTGCTCTCCCTGCAGGCGGTGGGCTAGGTGTCTGCTGAGGGAGAGGAGGAGCTGCTGGAGAAAGCTGGAGGTAGGGATTTGGGATGGAAAAGTCTACTAACGGAAACTACCTCTTAGGTTCAGCATCTTTAAAAAAAAGCATTTAAAAAAATTATTATGGATTTTTATTTCATTTATATGAGTATATTTTATATTATTATGCATTGTTTTCATATGTTTTTCTTCCACTCTGGGGAACTGGTGTGTCAGGACACAGTGGGTATGCTAAGGTTGCCATCTTGAACTGAAAGTATACACATGACCAGCAGTGGTTTGCCGTCACTTTGGCTTTGAACTTGAAGTACAACTATATCTAGTCAGTGCTCATGCAAATATAACCAGCTCTTTAAACTTTGATTTTAAAGTCTATTTATATTTCTTCCACAGAATGCCATTTTTTGAGCTATATCCTATTGTTTTGTATAGTTCAGCTTGATCAAATTCTCTTGAATATAAAACACATTGGTTCTTCTGTTTAACAAAAATGTTTTGAGTATATACCCTGGTTTGAAGAGTGATTCCAAGGTATGTGTGGAATATGGAGATGCAGAAATCTTTTGGGGAGTGGACAGTGAACATTCCCGAATAAGATGGGGTGAAGCAAATGTTGTTACTCTTGCACAGGCCCGGGAGGGAGTGGTTAGAGGACTGAGAGGTAGCTGTGAAGACTGAAAGGTGGAACAGGAACGTCAGGCTAAACCTCAGCCTGCGCCTCACTGTGTCCCTCTCGGGGTGACCTGCGGGGCCCAGGTGGGCGAGTGGTTGTGGGCGGGTATGAGGGGCTGGGCCACCAGGGAGCTACAGTGTCCTCGCATCAGGTGTGTGCCCTTGACTGTGGCAGCAGAAGTCTGTGAATATTTGGAGGGTAAGAGTGAGATGATCCCCCTTCTTTATTTTTTGTTGTTATTGGTTTTAATGGACACAGCTCTAATGAGAGTTTTTTCTAGCTACAGAAGTCATTCATGCTCAAGTATTCTGATAAAAATATTTGATCTCATTTTAAAAGAAGGTAAATTTGTGTAGATTGGCAATGCCCAGGGACTGGATGTGGGGAGCCACCTTTAAGAAGGCAGTGTGGTCTGGGCGTGGTGGCTCAAGCCTGTAATCCCAGCACTTTGAGAGGCCAAGGTTAGGGGATTGCCTGAGCCCACAGGTTCATGAACAGCCTGGGCAACTTGGTGAGACTTTGTCTCTACAATAAATAAAAAGTTAGCCGAGCATGGTGGCGCTCACCTGTAGTTCCAGCTACTTGGAAGGCTGAGGCGGGAGGGTCGCCGGAGCCCAGCAGGTCAACACCGGGGTGGCCATGAGCGTGCCACTGCATTCCAGTCTAGGCGATGGAGTGAGACTCCAACTCAAAAAAAAAAAAAGACGATGTGGCTGTACCGGTGTGCAGTGGTGAGAGCATGGACCAGAGCTGTGGCTACAATGGCCATTGTGTTATCTGTGTGACAGGACTTGGCAATAGACATCAGGAGAGGGGAGAGCAAAAGGTGATGCTCTGGTGTTCAGCGTGGGTGAGTAGAAAGATGGCCATGCCACAGAGTGAGAAAGGGTACCCCGGAGGGGGAAAGGACATGTGTGGCGTGCTACCTGTGTGCCTAGTGGCTTTGTGTGCATTCCCACTGAATTTCTCCCATGGTGCAGTGCAGCCCTTCTGCTTCCCGTCTCTGGTCACCTAACTGGATGCTGGCAAGCCTGAGGACATGGAGAGGCCAGTGGTTAGGTCCTTTTGCTCCCAACACAGAGCATGGGGCCTGCTTCGGTGCTCGGGACACCTCTGCTATGGCACCTTTGCTGAGGCATATGGGTGTAGCACCTAGTTTCACAGTCTGGTGACCCAGTGACTCAATGAGTGACGCGTGGGTGAAGTGCTGGTGATTCTGGTGTGGAACTTGGTCTGCTCAGGTCCAGCTTTCGCTTTGGCCCGGCTTCTGTCATGCCCCAGTGCTGAGAGGGCAGCTTCCTGGGCTTTCCTGAACCCAGGGTGCTTGGCAGTGCCATGACTATGTAGGATGTGACCAGGTCCTGGCCTCCATTGCTGCCAAGTGCTGTGACTCTGCAGTGACAGTTCTAAGTCTGCTGCCTCAGAGCCACCTGGAGCCCCAGCCCTTGTCTTCCAGTTTGTGGAGTGGTTTTGACATTCGTTAAGGGTCTTCACTTACTGCCTTCATAAGCAACTGTTTATAAGGATGCCCATATACACACATGCCTTCTTATTATTCTAGAGTTTTTTATTTGTAGTTCCTTATTTTGTCCAGAGATGAGAAGTTTTGGTTGTTCATGAGGTGATTGTCATATTGAAGGACTTTTTTCCCCAAATGTATGCATGAACTGATCACCACCTACCAGCTCTTTGGTTACAAAAACTCCTGCTTAATCTCTGGCAAGGTCTGGCCATGAAGGAACAAGCCTGTAAAGGACTGTGTCCGCCCGTGAAAGCACAGCTGTCCATGGTTCAGAAGCTGGTCTCTCTTACTTCTGTCCTTGTCCTTTCTTTCTTTTGTAAAAAGCATCCAAAGATACTCAGTGCATATTCTGTTACTTAATTTTATAATTCTCAGGGAAGAGCCGAAGCTTGATTCAAAAAGTGGAACCCCGAAGAATGGTTCTTTTTTTCGGGGGTGGGGATTGGAGTCTCACTCTGGGTCGCCCAGGCTGTAGTATAGTGGCAAGATTACAGCTACCACAGTCTTGACCTCCTGGACTCAGATAAGCCTTCCACCTCATCCTTCCAAGTAGCTGAAACTACAGTGTGTGCCACTGCGCCCGGCTAATTTTTTTATTTATTGTAGAGATGAGGTCTTGTCAAGTTGCCCAGGCTGGTCTTAAACTCCTGGGCTCAGACAGTCCTCCCGCCTCCCAAAGTGCTAGGATTATAGGCATGAGCCACCATGGTTTTTGGAGTGTGACTAGGTGACTGCTTGTTCACTTGGATAATGGAGCCTGTGTCTTTCTTATAGTGTGTCTAAATGAAAGAAAGGAGAGAATTTTGAAAAACCCAAGTGTGTGTGTATACCTAAGTAGTTCTTTCTCTAGGTCGCAGTTTGGAATGGGGGGAGATGCTCCATCTCCTGTACCAGGAGAACGTGCCTTTGGCCATCACCTGGGGCACAGGAAGGCACTCTGGGAGGTGCCTGCCTAATGACGGGCTTCCTTGTTACCACACGGAATCCCCTTCGTAAAGCTCTTACCCTCTTGAGTTTTCACTGAGACCAAAAACATTGCATCCTCTATTTTCTCTAAATTGGAGCATAAACAAATACCTAGTGACTGGTTTTGAGGCTCTCAGGCTAACTCCACAGGCATGGGCAGGGCAGCACCTGGGCAGCATCCCTGTGGGGCATGTGCCTGGCCCGTGATGACTGGAGTAGAGAACAAACTGGTCCTACCCGTGCTGTCCTTCCCAAACAGGCCTTCACGTACTTTCTTTGAAGCCTGCTCTTAGGCTGGGTGCAGTGGTGCACGTCTGTAATCCTAGCATTTTGGGAAGCTGAGGCAAGAGGATTGTCTGAGCCCAGCAGTTCAAGACCAGTCATGGCAACATGGCGAAACCTGGTCCCTACAATAAATCAAACAATTAGCCAGGGGTGGTGGCACATGCCTGTCCCAGCCACTTGGAAGACTGAGGCAGAAGGATCGCCCGAGCCCAGCAGGTTGAGGCTGCAGTAGCCGTGACCATGCCACTGCCCTCTAGCCTGGGTGACAGTGGGACTCTGACTCAGAAAAGCCTGCTCCTTATGGTCCAGGTCAAAATATGTACCAATTTGTGGGTTATAGTCCTCCCTTTTAAACAGTGGGCTTCTTTTATCTTCTTTTTTCTATTTTATCATGAAAACCTTCAAAGATATAGAAAAAAGAATGTATGCTGTGAACACCCATATAGCTGGTACCTGGATTCTGCATTTCTGTTTTCATGAACCTGTCTTTATCATTGTGATATAATTATCAAACATTGTACACTTCTCAATGTGTTAAGTGTATGTCTACTTCTAAACATGTTGACATGTATACCATTAACTAGAGTTTAATATTTGCTTGTGGTTCTGTTGTTTTGAAGTAAAATTAATATTCTGTGAAAGGCACAAGTCCAAGTGTCCTGTCTGATGCGTTTCAACAAATACATTCACCTGTAGACCTCAAGTCTTATCTAGCTGTGTAGATTGTTCCCATCACCTGAGAGCTCCCTCATGCCCTACCCAGTGTGCTGTATTCCAGGCCAGTTGGCCCTTCTCATATCCTCCAGCTCCACCAGAGGCAATCACTTTTCTGATTTTTCTAGCATAACTTAACATAAATGGAATCATACGGTACTCTTGTGTAAAGCTCTTTCACTCAGCATATTTTTAATATTCGTCATTGTTGCATATGTCAGCAGTTTGTTCCTTTTTAATAGTGGATTTCTGAATGATCACTTCAAGTACTCATAGCATTGCATTTGGCGTCTAAGGTCTCTTGACCAAATGGAAGGCCTGCCATTGACCTCACCAAACCATCCAAAGAGGGGCAGGACATTTGGAAAATCCAGTGAATTCTCCAGCTGGGCTGTTAGAAAACAACCCTATTCTGTAGATAATCACATTTTACAGTCTTAACCGTGGAAAGCATCATTCTGTCATCTTTTGACCAAATGTATCCAATTACATTTCTCCTTCCTGTCATTTTACACCCACAGCTGAAGATTCCTATCTCTGGATCCAAGACAGAGGGCCATCTCTATGTCCATTCAACCAGAAGCGCCCCCTTTCAGAGGTATTAAGGGAAAGTGATGGGAGTGGGGGAACTGGAGGAGAACTTCCTGATGGAAACAATCCTGATTCCCTTTTTCATTTGTAGTTAAATGATTGTGGTAATAAGAAGAATTGGTTTTCAAAGCTTGAAGCCGAAAGCCTCATGGCCTGGGCAGCAAGCCAGTACTTTGGCTCTTAGCTCAGTCTGGACAATTTATCCAGTACAATCTACTGAATTGTCCTCTCCTTATGCTGCTGAATTTGAAGAACTTCACAGTTATAATGGTCTAGGTCTACAATAATTGGATGCTATGTTATTGCAAATATCTCTACTGCCTAAATTGTTATAAGTGAATAAAGACACGGGTTCTTATTCCAGAATTATTCATCACATTCTTTGCATGAGCTCTCCACCCGTTAATTGGCTTTTCTTGTCTGGTTGCCAGTAGCTACATCCACTCATTCCCCCACGGGAAGCCTCTCTCAGAGATGTTTGCTGTTTAGCCAGGCTGTGTTTTAATTCTTGGGGACAAAAGGAGCAGGCAGCCCTGATACAGCCCTGACCTAGCTCACCCTGGGCTCATTGACCTCTGAGCCTGGGATTAGTGGAAGAGTTGGCAGCATTCCAGGCCAGGAATTGAAGGTCAGTGTGAATTAGGAAATGGGACGTAAACTGCCCCTTCTCCTTCCTGATGTCCTTTCCATTTGCCTGTCGGTCAGTCATTGCGAGTCTGCCTTGAAATCAGTGCTGGTAAAACGATAAGAGCCCATAATAGGATGTTAAAGCAGTATGTTAACACGGTACTGACATAAAATAATGTTTTTAAAAACTTAAGACGGTGTTCCAAACAGCTGTACCCCATCCCCCCTTGGCCATGTCCTTTGCCTCGGTGTTCTGTTGATTAGAGAAACTGTACTTTTGGCTTCTCTCAGGTGGCACCTTGATGAGGTTTTCTTAGAACTCAAGGATGGTCAGCAGATTCCTGTGTTCAAGCTCAGTGAGGAGAACAGCGAGGAAGTAAAAAAGGAGTAGAGGTGATGAAAAAGACCCAGCTTTCTTCTGGGCTGGCCTTCCTCATCTCCACTGCGTGCCCACCAGGGGTGACAGCCCATCGGAGTGACAGACACTCCTGCAAGCCAATTTTGCAGCCACCCGTGGGATGATTGTATGTGCCAGCATATGGTGATACTGGTATAATTCTAACTTGGGCACAACAAACGCTACTGTGGTTTTTAAAATTGAGTCTGAAAGAAACATTTATTATACATTTATGTGGTAATTTATTTAAAAGTGTTCTGTATAAAAAAGCAAAGCACGGGATAAAATAAATCAGAATTAATAAAATGTTTGCCAATTTTGCAAGTTCTCATTTCTTTCCTTTTCTTCTTCCTGCCCCCATATTCCATGATTTTCAGCTCTATCAGTACAAAGACTGAGGTTACTTGCAATGAAGAGATTTTTGAATTGTTGGCATATTAGAATGCTGAGGAGGACCAGACATCTTTGTTTTGGTCACTCTACCCTGAATTCATGTCATTTGGTGGCTTCTGGGCTTTCTCAATCACTTTGGGACATTTTGTTTTCTTTATTGTTTTTGTTATGCTTTTCTATTTCTATTTCAGTCATCACTTATCTGCCCAGTTGAAGATTTTCAAAATAATTGCTTTTATTTCAAACATTTTGAAAGCTTAGAAAATTTATATGTGTGTACATATATGCATAAAATGCAGTAAAGTTAGTTTAAAGCTAACAGGTCCTTATCCTTCTGCTTTCCAGAAAACTTAACCACATATTAGAGAATCACATCCTTAGGTTTTACCAGTCCTACACGGAAACATATTATGAAGCAAAAGACTGACCTTCTGAGCACCAGAACCTACAGAAATCTGGTGTCTGTGCTTTGAAAAGGCCAGTTTAATCTTTTCAGTCTCACTAGGCCCATACAATTGTAATTGTCTACAAGGAGGGACACTCATAAGCTCTCTTCCTGCTTTCTTAACAGTCGCTAAAGAGAACCCTCTCAGAACAAAAATAAGTGAAACATGCTAGTAGAATAAGAGATCTTTAGTCATTAGAAGTTACCTTTACTCTGAGTTTGTTTAAAATATATTTGTATGTTCTTTGAATAGGTTATACAGTGAACAGTGTCCTTCCCTGAAAGAAGTGTATTTGCTAGTGTGTTTATAAATATTCCAGTCTCTACACTCTTTTAAAATAAATGGTAGAACGCTGTACCCAGTTTTGTGCTTTTGCACAGTTACTATTCTATTTTCTATATGTTGTGAATTTATATATTGCTTCATATTTGACTATTCCCTGACAACTTTTACTTATTTTCAGTGTTGTTTTTTATTTTTATTTTTATTATTTTTTTTGCTATGGCCAAATCATAGAAAGCCAGGGCCTAGGCGGGCCATCTGTTCTGAAGTAAAAACAAGTGATGGTTTTGGTTTGGGTAGAGTTTGAATTAATGAAGAGGCTTTTCTAATCCAGCTGACAGGAAATAATATTCACGTAGTACAAAGCTTCTTGATTTCTACTTAAAAGCCACCCGCCTGGGCAGTGAGACCTCATCTCTACAATAAATCAAAAAATCAGCCGGGCGTGGTAGTGCATGCCTGTAATTCCGGCTACTCGGAAGGCTGAGGCAGAAGGATTGCCGGAGCCCAGCAGGCGAGGCTGCAGTGGCCGGGAGCGGCCACTGCACTCCAGTCTGGGCGACCGAGTGAGACTCCAACTCAAAAAAAAAAAAAAAAAAAGAAAGCTACCATCTTGGATATTTTTTCTAGTTTACTTCCAGGTATGTACTTAATGCCCTCATGGGTGATTCTGAACAGGCTGAAATCTGGCCATTGCAGTAGACATTGCCTTTCCTGTTCTTTAAGGACAGCAACGATGTGTATTTGCAGCCCACTACTTCCTGTATATCTAGTCATCACCGTGACTCAGCCATTGACTCCCATTAACTACTTTGATGACGTCTTGGATAATGCATGTTGTCCTCAGAAGAAAAGGTCACTTTTTGCCGTGAGCAGAGTTTGAGCAAGTGCCTTCAGCTTATCCCATAAAGAGACAGGACAGCCCAGAGACTGGAGAAAGGGCTTTATTAGAATTGTAATAACTAGATTTGTAAAGACTGTAGAAGAGAGATCACAGCCAATATATGGTAGTGTGACGCCTGCGTTCCTTAATATAGAAGATGCTGCAGGGCCTCCACACCTGCAAACTGTTGACCAGCGAGTATGCTGGGTGGATGGGCAAGGGCTGTGGAGTTACTGAGTATTATAATACTGAGCCAAAAGAGGTTCAAGCCGTGATGCTAAAGTGATGCAAAAGAGAGAGATACCAGTTAGGAGAGATCCAAGAAGCCATCTGGAGGCAGTGATGTCCCTACAGGCCTTGGAGCCCAAGGTTTTGATAAGCAGACAGGCCTTGGAGCCCAAGGTTTTGATAAGCAGACATGATGGGGAGTGCCTTGCAAGTGGAGAGAACAACATGAACAAGTCCTCAGAGGGGGCATATATGACCTGTGCCCCACAAAGAAAACATCTAGTTTGGCCAGCGCATAGGATAGCTGTAGATTCAAAAAAGGAGAGGCCTGGAGGGGTAGGCTGGCCATAGTATGCATGCCAGCGGTAACATTTTGCATGTGGTTTGTGGCCATCAAAGATTTTGAATTACATAATGCTACTGTTAATGAAGTTTCAGACTGTGCTGAATGTGTACTGACTAGACCCTATGACTTTCAAATAAATCTCATATCTGACTGTTCTATATTCCATTTTTCTAGAATTACCTCCTCTTGCCTCCAAACTTCCCTTATTCACCAATCTAGGGACTTGATAATCCCTAATAAGACAAGGCTTTATTACTGTCAGTTTTGGTAAAGTTGTATACAACAACGATGAAACAAATAAGTTACACATACACAAAACAGCCAGAACTTAACAACTGTGGCCTCTGGTCACTGGCCAAGCCAGGGAATACTTAATGGGAAGCAGCCCTAGAGGGTTTTCCGAAAACAAGCAGCTTTAGAAGTGGCCTTAGGCTGCCTGATTGTCATTTGGTGTTTTCCAGATATTCCATATGGATAATATGAATAAACATGTTCCAGTCACCTGCCTTACAGGTGAGGTAATGTTTATACTGCTCGTTGGGATGCTTGGGCCAAAAAGATGCTGTTTACACAGGAGGCTTGATGACTGTGGGGGTCAAGAAGGAGGTAGGAGGGTGATAGGAAAGCCTCTAGTCTCCACCCACAAGGTTCTCACCTCCTTCGTAACCTTTTCCCAGTTCAGGCATGTCTTTTGGCTAACTTCTGCAGAGTGCTCAAATGAAAGTACCGTCAGGAATGTGTACAGAAAAGCTGTGTGCCCTTTTGCAATCCAGGGCAGGAAAGTGGGAAGAAAGTATTCAAAACATGCCTCTGAGACACTGGTTGGGTGCAAGTAGGTGAAATCTGACTTCTCAGGAGAGGGTACTTTTCATTCCTAAATTATCTTCTGATTTTTTTCTTCAGGAGAAATTTCCAAAAAGGAATTTTTTTAAGAGGAAATGTTTAATTGATGTAATGAGACCTCTCCCAACCCCTGCTGGAGTGGTGTCAGAGAAGGTCCAGTGGGAGCCATGGTGTCAGTGGAGGCCATGTGGGGAGCTAGACCACCCTGATCCAACAGGAATAAACCTTCCCACCCCCCTGTTATCAGTGGAGCCCACTTGCTCTAGTGGAAGCAATAATGAAGCACCCCTCCTCCTGCCTGAGTGTCAAAGGAGACTGAATAGTGAGCTTGGACCTTCACTCCCACCTGGCAGTAGTGAAAAGTAATGCCACACCCCCTCTTCATCCACTGGCATGGTGTCAGAGAAGAACTACTAAAACATGATTTAAATAAGATCCAGAGTCTCAACATAAAATCCAAATGCCCAGTATATAATAGAAAGTCATGCTTTCATACCAAGAACCAGACAGATCTCAACGTGAGTGAGAAAAGACAACCAACAAACACCAAGATGACACAGACCTCAGAATTACTTGGCAAAAATTTTAAAGCAGCCATCATTTAAAAAAAAAAAAAAAAGGTTCAGCTGGGCAAGGTGGCACAAGTCTGTAATCCCAGTACTTTGGGAGGCAGAGGCGAGAGGATTGCCTGAACCCACAGGTTCGAGACCAGCCTGAGTAACTTGGCAAGCCCTCATCTCTATAATAAATCAAAAAGTTAGCCAGGTGTGGTGGCACATGCTTGTGATTCCAGTTACTTGGAAAGCTGAGGCAGAAGGATCACCTGAATCCAGCAGGTCGAGGCTGTGATGGCCATGAGCTCCAGCCTGGGTGACAGAGTGAGATTCTGACTCAAAGTAAATAAATAAAAAATAAAAATAAGGTTCAATAAGCAATTGAAATAAACGAATAAAACAGTCTCAGTAAAGAAATAGAAGATATAAGGAAGAATCAAATGGAAATTTTAGAACACAGAAAATGGACCAATCTCATTAGATAGGCTGAACAGCAGAGTGTGGAGGACAGAATGCGTGAACTTGAAGATACAACAGAAATTACCCAATCTGAACAGAGAAAACAGTGAAATTAGTACCTGTGGGCTTATAGCAAAAGTTCTAATGTTTGAATCATGAGTCAAAGAAAGAGACAAGGGAAGGTAGGGCTGAAAAAGAACCTGAGAAAGATAATGCCTCAGAAGTTACTTTGGCAAAAACACATAGACCTATATACAGGTATGCCTTATCTTATTGTACTTTGCTTTGACACTTTGTAGAGACTTTTTAAAAAACAAATTGAAAGCAGCAGTTTGTGGCAGCTGCATTGAGCAAAACTATTGGAGCACCATGAACCTCACCCATAAAAGACGGTGACCTCTAATTGATAAATGTATGTGTTTTGACTGTTCCACCTGTTGTCCATTCCCCATCTCTCTCTCTCTCCCTCTCCTCGGGCTTTCCTATACCCTGAGCTGGCAATATTGAAATTAGTCCAATTAACACCCCTACAGAGGCCACTAAGTGTGAGAGTGAAGAAGCTGCATGAGAAAAGTATGAAGCTAGCATAGGTTGGTTGATTCTTGAGATTTAAGAAGCTGTCCCCATAGCATTAAAGTGCAAGGGGCAGCAGCACGTGCTGCCGGAGAAGCTGCAGCAAGTCATCCGGAAGAGCTAAGTTCATGAATGGAAATGTTTGTAGCTAGAGAGATGTCACTGCTTGGCTTCAAAGCTTCAGAAGACAGTCTGACACTTGTTAGGGCTAATGCAACTGGTGACTTTAAGCGGAAGCCAGTACCCCTTGACCATTCTGAAACTCTAGGGTCCTTAATAATTATGCTGAATTTACTCCGTCCGTGCTCTATAAATGGAACCACAAAGCCTAGATGACAGCACATTGCTTACAGCCTGGTTTACTGAATCTCGTAAACCCATTGTCAGACCTAGTGCTCAGAAAAGATTGCTTTCAGAATATAATGCACCTGGTTACCCAAGAGCTCTGATGGAGACGTACAAGGATATAAATGCTGTTTTCATGCCTGCTAACACAACATTCATTCTGCCCCATGGATTAAGGAGTAGTTTTGATTTTTGAGTCATATTTGAGACATAAGTTTTGTAAGACTAAAGCTGTATAGGTAAGTGATGGATTTGGGCAGAGTCAGTTGAAAACCTGGAAAGGATTCATCATTCTAGATGTCATCAAGGGCATTGGTGACTCAGAGGAGGAGGCCAGACTATCAACATTATTAAGCGTGTGGAAGAAGTTGACTCCAACTCTCAGGGATGACTCTGAGGGTTACACAACTTCAGGGGAGGAACTGCAGATGGGGTGGAAATAGCAAGAGAGCTAGAATTAGAAGTGGAGTCTGAAGATGGGACTGAATTGCTACAATCGCATGATAAAACTTGAATGAATGAGCAGTTGCTTTTTACGGGTGAGCAGAGAAAGTGGTTTCTTGAGATGGAATCCACTCTTGGTAAAGATGCTGTCAACACTGTTGAAACGACAAGATTTAGGATATTTTATAAATGTAGTTGATAAAGCAGTGGCAGAGGTTTGAGAAGATTGACTCTAATTTTCAAGGAAGTTCTATGGTGGGTAAAATGCTACCAAACAGCATCACATACTACAGAAATCTTTTGTGGAAGGAAGAGTCAGTCAGTGGAGCAAACTTCATTGTTATCTTAAGAAATTGTGATAGCCACCCCAACCACTCAGCAGCCATCAACTTCGAGGCAAGATTCTCCATCAGCAAAAAGATTATGACTTGCTGAAGGATGTATTTTAAAATTAAGGTGTTTTTTAGACACAACGCTATTGCTCATTTAGATTACAGTATAGTATAAACGTAACTTTTAGTGTAAGCATAACGTTTGCACTGAAAAAGCAAAACTTTAATGTGATTTGCTTTATTTTAGCATTTGCTTTATTGTGGTGGTCGGGAACTGAACCTGTAACGTTTCTGAGGAATACTTGTACTCAAGAAGCTGACTGAAAAGTATAAACCCAAGGAAACCCATGATAGGATAAATTCTAGTAACTAAAGACAAAGAAAAAACCATCAAGAAAGAAACAACACCTTACCTATGGAGAAAAATAATTCATATGATAGTGAATTTCTCCTCGGAAATCTTGGAGGCCAGAAGGAAGTAACACACATTTTTCCAGTGCTACAAGAACTGTCTCCAAATTCTGTGTCTGGTAAAATGATCCTTCCTGAATGACAGGGTGGTAAAGACATTCTCAGATGATGGAAAACTGAAAGAATTTGTTGAATGGGTCTAACCCCTACAGATCTCAAATAGACCTACTGTGGAAGAATGAGTAAAGGATGTTCTTGAAGCAGAAAGGGAAGGCAAATTTTAAAATGTCCTGGAATATCAGGAAGAAAATGGAAAGAGTGAAAATGTGGGTAAATACAATAGACTTTTTTTCTTGAGTTTTCTAAAATAGTTTGATTGTGGAAGCAAAATGTATTAAAATTGTCTGATCTCACTGTAAAGGATACATTTAAGACTATTATATTGTAAACGGGGTGAGGAGGGAGAGGAGAGGGAAGGTTGCTGCATTTCACTCAAACTGGCAAAATGCTGACATCCACAGATCTTTATATGGCACTGGAACAGTTCCGTATCTTGATTGTGTTGGTTACAGGAATCTACCTGTGATAAGATGGCACGGGATGACATACACAGTACAAATGTCAGTTTCCCGGCTTTGATGTTGCACTGTAGTTTTGTAAGCCACGCCTGCACTATCTTTCCAACTCTCTGTAAGTCTGTAACTATTTCAAAACTGAAAACTTTAAAAAGTGTAGTACGCTCCTGTAGTTCCAGCTACTCGGAAGGCTGAGGCGGAAGGATCGCCGGAGCCCGGTGGCCGGGAGCGGCCACTGCACTCCAGTCTGGGTGACAGAGTGAGACTCCAACTCAAGTAAATAAATAAATAAAGCAGGATATTCAATACCCTTGCCCTACACTTTTTTTTTTTTTTGGAGTTGGAGTCTCACTCTGTCGCCCAGACTGGAGTGCA